>NC_085140.1:330268785-330473974 GCF_024139115.2 Armigeres subalbatus | reverse complement strand
CTAGAAGTTACGTATTGCCAAAATGTACCTCTTTGTAAAAGTCAGTCAAATTTAATTGAATATCAAATAATTATTCGCTTGTTGGGATGAGCTGCAACTTTACACTCGTTGATTTTAAAATTATTGCTGTGTAGGTAAATGAACCTCTCAATCTTCTTGTAACTTTATTTTGTATTTTGTTAATCAATGTAATAATAAATTTATATTATATATGAAAATATAAAATATGATAATATAAAACATTTGAGAAAATAAAATATAAAATCATGAAAGTATAAAGATTAAATACCTGATAAAATAAGCATACAAAGATGTAAACACGAAAAAAGAAAATATTAAAATTCAACAAGACAAAACAAGACAAAAGAACAAATATGTAATTATGAAAATATTAAAAAATAAATATATGCAATTATAATCGCTTCAACACGTGTTTATGAAAACAAGATAAAATTAAAATATAAAAATATGAAAAAAAAAAAGAAAATATGAAAATGATGCAAAATGAAAATGTGATAAAATTTGAAAAAAAAATAATACTAAGAAAATATGAATATGTTAAAAATAAAATATAAAAAAAATATACTAATATAAAATATAAAAATAAAATATACCGTATATATAATTATTTAAGAACCTCTTAGGGGAAATGTTACATGGTTATAAGACTAGCAAGTTTCGGTTTACTTTATTGTGAGGAATCAAATAAACGAAAATATGAAAATATTCGAGTAAAAGTATATGTTAAAAAAAGAAAGGTTACTGACAGTATTTCCATCATGTTTCATGTCCACGCAATAAATAAATTTTATAAACTAGCTTATAACTTGCCTAAGTCATAATTGAATTGGTTCATAAAATATTTAGAGAGTGTAGAATATCATTTATGCATTCCTGAGCAACACACATGATGTGAATCAGTTGTAATTCTCATGTGACTGAATTTGGTCATAAGTTACCCAAATGAATCATTGTGAATTATGCTGATAGGGTAATCACTTGTCATAAGACAATTTGTAATTGTAATCACCAGATATGTGAGGTATTCTTTACTGTCTCATACTTGACTCGACTAAATGTTTGATGGGCTCGAGGACATGATTAGATACATACCTTCGCTGGAACATAGTTCTAGGCGAGGTTGATTTGTTGACAGACTACTTGATCCACATCCAGGACGATTTGGGGGACTCATAACATCGCATTTTGTACCAAACTTGCATGGGCTCGGAGGATTGAAAAATCATCTGAAGGAGACATATTTCAAGACAGGGTTTATTTGCAAGTCCTGGTTCATTTGGTAAGTAATTTAAAAACAATTATGTCCACTAAATTGCGTTGATATCGTGGTTGAAGGCATCATGGCAGCCTTGGTGATCTGGTAGTATTTGATTCAAACCCAGGACCATTTGAAGATCTTACAACATCTCCTATGCCTGGATTTGTGACGCAGGTGGAAGACAATTTTCGGAGGACATGATAGGGTTTATACTGCGAGAGGACATCATGGAAACCTTGGTGATGATAGACCATTTTACTCAAAGTCCAGGATAATTCGGAGTTCTTAGAACATCTCAAATACCTGGACTCGAGACGCAAGTGAAAGATAAATACTCGGAGGACATAACTGGGTTGATACCGTGGCTGGGGGCATCATGGAAGCCTTTGTTGATTCGATAGACTATTTACTCAAACTTCAGGACAACTTGAGATCTTACAATATCTCAAATGCCTGAATTTAAGACGCAAGTGAAAAATAAATACTGGAGGACATAATAGGGTGATAACTGGTATGGGACATCATGGAAGCCTGTTGATTCTGGTAGATCATTTGATTCAAACTCCAGGAAAATTTGAGATCTTCACCTCATATGTTTGGATTTGAGACGCAAGTGAAAGACAAATACTCGGAGGACATAATTGGGTTGATACTGCGTGCGGGGCATTATGGAAGCTTTGGTTGATCTGATGGACCGTTTTACCAAACTCCAGGTCAATTTGAGATCTTTAAAATCTCAAATGCCTGATTTGAGACGCAAGAGAAAGATAAATACTGGAGGACATAATTGGGTTGATACTACGGCAGAGGACACCATGGAAGCCTTAGTTGATCTGGTAGACATTTTACTCAAACTCCAGGTCAATTTGAGATCTTACAACATCTCAAATGCCTGGATTTGAGACGCAGAGAAAGATAAATACTCGGAGGACATAAATGAGTTGATATGTGGCTGGCATCATGGATGCTGCTTGGTTGATCTGATAGATCATTTTACTTAAACTTCAGGACAATTTGAGATCTTACAACATCTCAAATGCCTGGATTGGAGGTTAGTGAAGATAAAACTGGAGGATAATGGGGATACGCGGTATGGACATCACGGAAGCCTTGTGATTCGGTAGATCATTTGATTCAAACTCCAGGACAATTTGAGATCTTACAACACCTCATATGTTTGGATTTGAGACGCAAGTGAAAGACAAATACTCGGAGGACATAATTGTGATACTGCGGCTGAGGGCATCATGAAAGCCTTGGTTGATTCGGTAGACCATTTGATTCATTCCAGTACAGTTCGGAGATCCTAGAACATCATAATTTGTTATAACAGATGATTCGTATATAGTTTATATTTATTTAACAAAGTTCACAGTAGACATGCTTGAAAACATTTTCTGAAACTTCATACATACTGTGGTATAAAGTGGTTCCTAAAGGCACCGAATGATCACATGTATAGTAGGGATACTCAAATGTGTTCTTATGTTCCAGGTGATGTCTTTTATACGTTATTCTATCATTTCCATCATCACTATATGAATAGATATCATTTTTGGTAATGAAATATAATACATCTCCAAAATCGCATTTTCTAAACCGTTGCTTTACTCCCACTGTTCTAGTGAAAAATTGAACACCCCTAGATACAATATTTTGCAATGTCCAGAAACTAGAAGAGATGGCTAAGAGGTTGGTGAAAATACTGAGAAAATCGGTTGAAAACCACTGAGATATAGTCATTTGAAAATTTAGTTACAACGATTTTCTGACGAATGTATCCGCATGTTTTTTTGCGAATCAATCCTAGTGTTAAAGAAGCTGTGCCTGCCGTGTGAGTTATTCCAGTTCGTGGAAGCAGCGCGTACTGACGTACTTTTCGCTCGCGCATTTTTTTTTCGTTCGTTCGCTGTGTTGACGTTCACAGCATGCAGCCACCATAGCAGAAGAATATGCATGAAAGAAGAAGACGCATTTTTGTCATTCTATGCTTGATGATGATCCGATGCAGTGGGTAGCGGCGATTGATGCGATCGCTCGGAGTTCACGGCACAGTGATATGCTACGATGGCAGGGTGGTGGATGAAGAAGAATAAAATTAGCCCAGAGAGATTTGGTCTGCCATCCAGGGAAGTTATTGGTTTCATAATCCACATCCTTCCGGATGGGAACAAGGCATGGCATATGAATGACCGACCATGTGTTGTTGTGGTTGGTACGATTGTACGACAATTATCCGAAATGCAATTCCTGAATGTAATTCCCCGAATAATAATTCCTCGAATGCAACATTTCCTAATTGTTTCACAGTGCAGATAAAGCTAAAACTGAAAAGAAATCTGCGTCGTTAAACAAAAAGTGTACAACTATTTTGATATATTTTGAGCTGCAAAAGTGAGGGTCTGGGACAATTCGCTTAAAAATTGTAAAAATGAGATGCTGGTATTAAGACCATTATGCGAACTGTCATTAGGCTAGTGAGAAGTAAGAAATGAATAATGAGTAGAAAGTAATGAAAAGTGAAACGAGAAGTGAGAAGAGCGAATGAAAGTGAAAAGTGAGACGAAAAGCTAGAAGTGAAAAGTGAGAAGTGAGAAGAGAAGCGAACATTGAGTAGTGAGTAGTGGAAGTGAGACATGAGACATGAGAAGTAAAAGAAGAAATGAGAAGTACATTTTTTTGTTCGGATGAACCACTGCGTCCATTTCATGAACTTTGTGTAGATACCCGTGTCATTTGTTTAGTGCATGTCTTTCTGCTCCATTTCTATTGAGAAGAAATGAAGTAGTCGTTTTTATTCAGATATTTTCTCAAGCTTAATGTAAGGCCTCTTTAGATTAAGGTACGCCATTTATACCTTCCAGAAGCGGCTATACCAACTCTAAAGGCGCGCCCCCAATCAGTTTCTGGCTCAACAATAAGTGGGATAATACTGATTTTGACATGCATCGGTACTGCAGTTCAAACATATTTTGCGTCTGCTTATGAGTTCCGGATTCGTTTTGTACAGAGATCTGATTTCATTGTGTTTTATTTCTGAATCTCACCTTTACAGAGCTCTAATTAGTCAGAGGGTTCAGCAGATCCACCAAATTCGTATCCGCTTCTTTCCTAATTAATCAGCGCTCTGGAGCTTTGAGATTCATCGTCATCGGCTTAAACCAGCCTACAGATTGAGTACGTTTTATAATTTACTCCATTGACTCCATCCAAAAGTGGCAAAAGGTGGGTCATCTAAAAGCAGATTATAGTCGCTCCATACTCTTCCGACCATCACTCATAAGTATTAACAAGAATAGTAAGAACTAGATAGTGGGGATCTTTCTCCGTAATGTCACCACGAAAAAAGGTGTCTCACCGATTACAGGTCTGTTAACTGCCTGGCCAATTGTTTCACCCCCAGGCCATTCATCCCCTCGGCAGGGTCGCCTGACACCTTGGGATTCGGGGTTAGGGACGTCATATTGTCAGTTTGAGTGTTTAACGAGCCTGGCGATATGACCGGATTTACACCGTTACGCACTACTTCAGAGTATCCGTATCCCAGCGTAACGGGACAAGGAAGTACATAGTAAGAAGTGAAAGTGGAGTAAGAAGTGAGAAGTGAAAAATATGATGCGAGAAGAGTGATGTGAGGGGCGAAAGGGCGAAATACGAAGTGAGATGAAGGAAGAGAGAATGGAAAATAAGGAAGGAGGATAGAGATAAAGGAAGAAAATATTATGTTTTCCGGTATAAGGCGAAGGAAAGGGATATTTTTTTAAAATAATCGCTTCGCCCGGTATTAGTGGAAAACGAGTTATAAGCCTTCTTATAGCTCAAATTACCGTCAACCCATCATTGAAGAAAGTCACCCACCGAGGAGAAAAGCAGTTCCAGACTCCAGCAGACATAACTATATCCGGTGGATGCTCCATTTGTTGTCTTTCGATTTGCTCTTATTCCGATATGCGTATTATTTTTTATGATTCATATTCACGATTACAGTAACTTCTTGAAAAGGACAGGAGTTTGATTTTTAAAATTTTACCATGATGCTTTCAATCGAATTCTGTTCGCGATTCTACTCCACCAAAGAAATTCAGCCTTTGTTTGATCATATATTAAAAAGTGAATACGAAAACACTTTTTCTATTTTTTTTTGTAACGCAAGTCGAAGACACTGTATCGGACGCCCATATAGATGTGCCTGACTTGCGGTTTCGGCAGTTTATAATTTAACAATAAGGAAGATCAAGGGCATACAATATTACGAAAGATTTGATCATGTTCGGCATCTCCAAAGAGACACTCTGGTACAAATCTTTGAACGCTGCTCTGTTCGGGCGCTTATAGTCTATGACGATTATGTGTGCAAAAAAACTTTATTTTCGGGATTTGTTACATTCGGAAATTGATCCGGGAATTGTTATTCGGGGAAATTGCATTCGAGAAAATTGCATTCGGGAATTGGTTTTCGGGAATTGTCGTACAATATGTTGGCACTAAACAACACGTGCATTAAAACAGAGTTATACTCAACAGTTCGAATTCTCTAGCAAATATCACACAAAAAATTAATAAATAAATAAATAAATAAATAAATAATAAAAAAAAAATAAATAAATAAATAAATAAATAAATAAATAAATAAATAAATAAATAAATAAATAAATAAATAAATAAATAAATAAATAAATAAATAAAAATAAATAAATAAATAAATAAATAAATAAATAAATAAATACATAAATAAATAAAAAAATCATAAATAAATAAATAAATAAATAAATAAATAAATAAATAAATAAATAAATAGATAAATAAATAAATAAATAAATAAATAAATAAATAAATAAATAAATAAATAAATAAATAAGTAAATAAATAAATAAATAAGTAAATAAATAAATAAATGATTGAATAAATAAATAAATCAATAAACAAATAAACAAATAAATAAATAAATAAATAAACAAATAAATAAATAAATAAGTAAATAAATAAATAAATAAATAAGTAAATACATGAAAATGAATAAATAAATAAATGTAATTAATAACATTGTAATTTACAATAAATCATTATATTTTCAGCTAGATGGGTGTTGACAACATCGACCACCTAAAACGGTATAAAATCAACATTTAAAAAATATTATTAAACATTTTCTATTAAATAGAAGAATCAAATTTCATCACTAGTTATTAGCTTATGCCTATAGGCTTATATATAGGCTCCATTGTTATGGAAATATCATCACTTTGTTTAATTGGACGAAAGTTGAAACAAGAACAAAAGGGTGCGACAACCGATCAGCCTCCCTTTCAAGTTCCTGAAAACCAATTGCCCAAGATCCCCAAAATAGTAAACCTCGAAACACGTTATCCAGGAAATAACATTTCCCCGAAAATGACGTTTCTCTGAAAATGACAATGCCTCGAAATTGACATTTCCTGAAAATAACATTTCAGCAAAAACAGTATTCCCGAAAATTGAGGAAAATTTTAAAATTCTTTTAATCAATATCAATAGCAAGACAATTAAAAAATTGTCCAAACAATACATACTTTGTTTCCACAGTTTTCATAAAAATAGGTACTCTATCAGGAAGGACAAGACAAAAATAACAACTTGAAATAAACAGCAGAATGCAAGACAGCAATAGCAGATATAGAAAAGTAGAACCTTAGGTTCTGTATTAGAAGTAGTTAAATCTATTAATACATCACAGCTTTATAGCGTGTGACAATGAAACACTGCTTGATTTTGTCCATAAAGAGCGGCGTACGTGCTATTTCTTATAGACATTTTTAGATGATGTGTAATTGTTCATTGTACACCAACCAGAGAGTGCATGATTTTATTTCAATCTTGCATTAATTCCATGTACAGTTTGTCATAATTTGCGACAAATGCATAGATTGCATTAGGTCCTTTCACAACGTCAACGCTGTAGGGGAGGGAGGGGTCAAGCAGAGTGTTACGATCCATACAAAAAATTAAACCTTTCATACAAAAAGTGTTACGAGGGGAGGGTGTCCAAAATCACCAAATTTAGCGTTACGTAATTTTAGAAAGAACCTTAGCAATCGGCAGGCCCTTGTCTGTCAGGAGAAAATAAGAACTGTTTATGTGGCCTACACATTTTAAGCCCTAAATGCTGTAGACTTCACAACCTTGGCTACCTTACAAAAAAATAGACCGACGATTAGAAGACGGGAATTGAACTAGGACCATCCACGCTTGGCGCTTCTCGTCTGACGCGCTAGCCATCTGGACTAAATGCCAGATAAAAGAAGCAGTGATTAAAGACTATCATAATCCACGTTGTTTGTTGGTGATGTGAGAATTATCCATCAACTCAAGTAGAAGCGTGATAGGGACAGAATGGTGATACAAGTGAAATTGACACCATGCAAATTTGTGTCCTTTCCGTCATTCAGCTAAATGGAATCAGGAGGATTGTGTGGGTCAATGATATTGTTGTACACTAGGTGGCTCAAAACACTTTTCACATTTTTTGGCCTCTTATTCGGTTCTATTTGATGCCCTGATGCTCTGGACAAAATTTCAGCCAAATCGGTCAACGTTTGGTGCTAAACTTGTTGGATGTTTATATGGAAAAATGCAGAAACATCCAAAACAGTGATTTGCAATTGGACGGACAATTAACGATCAAGAACCATGTTATACTGAAAACCGCGAGAGATTAGAGTTTATTAGACAAAGATATTAGTATTTTATGAGTGTTGTAGGTGATGTTATTTTTTCAAAGGTAAAGAAACGAAATTTGCTCAAACCTCACTTCAGAGAAATGGCATAACTTAGCCAGAACTCAATCTTCTCGGTTTTCAGCATAACAATCTGTATTAAATTCTTCAAGATCTGAATGAGTATAATAGTTCTTCATAGTAAGGCCATCCAACTGCAATTCACTATTAATTGTATATTATTCGGCAACTCGGCTACGAAAACCTTTTTGTTAAAATCTTATTGACGCGCACAGCATATGTTTCGAAATGGACAAATTGATGAAATTTGCAAAGAATCCACGTGTCTTGAGGACCGAACCTCAACCTCCTACTCTAGATAGGCGTGATAACCCACAACAAGCATCACAAGGTCACGTTTGCGGAAAAGCCATCAGAATCGAGTACCAACCTCCTCCGCGGTTAGCCTCTTTTGCAAATTGAATATCTTTCGGATGCTTGATTTGCCCAATCTCACTGTGCTTTACTGTTGTATATCCACAGTCAAGCGAGTGACATTGTTTATTAAACGATTCTGTTTTGCAATTCACTGTTTTGGATATTTCTGCATACTTTTTGCATATAAACTTCTAACGAGTTTAGACGCCCAAACGTTGACCGATTTATTGAAGAGGGCGGCCCATCAAAAAAATTGAAAAAAGTTTTTTCTAATTTGAGCCACCCTACTGTACACGATACAATACTTGTTCCAGGAGGAGCCAACGAGAGTCGTTTGGATGTATTGATCGAAACCAAATGAATGCAATGAGTATGTATGACATTTTGATATGGTATGCGAGATTTGACAAAATGTTTAGCAAGATGTCATAAAAAAAATATTTTTTTTTGACCAAACATGTTTAGTGTTTGTAAAAAAATGCAACATTTGTATTGTTTGTCAGAATCGTTTAATCAGTAAAACATTCTAGTTTGATGCCTTTTAAGGCATCAAAAATATTCTTTTATCTTGTTACACGGAAAATAATCAACCCGAGCGAGAGAAATAAACTCAATAATACCTCATTCTGTTTTTGATACTGTTATGAGATCAGCCTTGTGGGTAAATCACAAATATTATGCAATACTTCAGGCATAACATACTCTGTTATTACAATGCCAAACGCATCACAAATAATCCAATGTATTTCAGTATTCTATATTAATTTTAGTTATTTTTGGTGATTTACTTCTTATGTAAGGCTAGTTAATACCTTTAGGAATTTCTCTCAGCCTTGGCAGTCTGTAAAAGCAGCAAACACGAGTTTGCCTTTACATCCAATTTCTGTTGTCAAGGTCGTCGCTCCTGCTCGGGATTAAAACCAACATTAAAAATTTCCAATATTTCATCTTCCAATAGGAATTTTCATACTTTAAGTATATTAAGTAAATAATCTACAATGGTGAATCGATCAAGCAATTCGTTGAATGGATAAAAAACTTTTAAAAATAAAATCCTGGAAATTAAAAATGTGAAATTGATAATATCGCGGAGTAAAAGTTTTGATTAACATGCTTAGACCGTTTTTAGGAATAAGCAAAATAGTGATTTTGAGCGGAAAAAATAGGTTCTGATGGAAAAATTCACATTCCATATTAGCAAACAATCCATAAACTCATTTATCTGGCCCCTTAAGCTGAGATTGGTTCATTATTTTCAATTCGAACAGATCCAATCGAAAGCACGAATCCTCAGGGGCACATGTAGGCTTCTCTACGCAATAAACAAAGGGTAAGCACCAACTCTTTCCCGAATAAATCGGGAAATATTCCACTACGGCGGGCAGAATACTACACTTGATGTTCAGTTTGATCTCGTTGCTCAGGTTTCGCCTTTCGGTGTTGGCCCGCATTGTATGACCGCTGGAACTTCTGCTCACCTTTCATCACCCAGACTTTGGCTCGTGCGTACGATTTTCATCGTCGATTTGAAGTCGAGGGTAGCAGCCCGCGTGAGGAGGGACTGTATCACGCACGATGGATGATGATGCACCGAAACGCTAGAGGGTTAGAGATTGACGGTTCATGAATAGTCAAATAAAAGGTAACATTATGAAAATAAAATCTATTTGTAAATTAATGTTCAATTGAATTTGAAATTAGTTATAAAAATATAAAGTACTTCATATTCTACCCAACAGTACTCAACAGTGAGTAAATTGCTCTTGTTACCGTGTATGGGCTTCGGGGATTTCTCACGTTCCATTAAAAATGTATAAAGAAAAACTTATCAATTTGAAAGAAGAAAAGAAGGGCTGCAGACAGTATTGTAAAATGTCATCTGACAAATTTGCTCTAAATATTTTTAGAAGCTCCTCCATATTTTATCATCGCGATTAGGTTGGCTCCTGAATTCCTGTAATTTAATTGCTTCAATTCTGATTTCAAACCGTACCCCGCATCACCCTAAATCACTCCTTGCATCTATTTTATAGGTGGATTACGTTAATGAGCCTCGACAACAAGGCCGAAACACAAAGATGAAGGCTAATTTGACTGATTAATTGTGGAAAGCGCCCTTATAATCAATTAAATAGCATCATTTAAAATGACAAAATGTAAACGATCCATCCGCGGACGATGGTGGCATTCAATCATTATTTGCGCTTTTAATTGTTCAATGGACATTTATTCATTTCTATTGATATCAATGTGTGCAGGCGAATGCCATGAATCGTCGTCATGCACTTTGGGGGAAATACTACCATTCACTGTTCTCTCATATTCATCGAATTGGATCTATATGAAACCATGCTAAATCTAACATCACGTAGGCTAGGTTGAAGAAGTTCATACCGTGAAATATGAAATTCGCTAAATTTCTATTTTGACCGTGGGCGTCAAAACGCCTTCTGGGCACCAACCTATGATGATTTCACGCCTTCACGCTCCGTTTCCACTAGAACAAAAGAAATGGACATATGATTCATAAGAAAACAACAAAGCTGTTGCTCCAAGACTTCTCCGTCAGCAGTCTCTCATTTTTATTTACGCTTTCATACTTTTGTTGAATGAAAAATTAAATTTTGATTAGATTTTCGATTGTGTTGAGACGATGATGTCTGAATACAAAATATGCGTTTCTTAGTTTTTGAGACCTTGACATTGTTCTGAAAACTATCGGCATCCGGGTAACATATATCAATTTCATTTATGAATAGACAAAAAGCAATATGCCCAAATTACTTCCTTGAGGTACTCCGAAATTTTTCAAAACGTTTCAGACTGTCGGTATTTTGACACAGTGTGCAACTAATTTAGGAGATGCAACGCTGGAACTAGCAAACAGAGCATCATTTACAATAATCTGGAACACTTTCGAGCCACGATAGTTTTGAATGTCTGCCTTGTCACCTTTCTTATGGGTAGGGAACATAACCGATGATTTCCAACATGTAGGGGAACTGTTCCGTTTTCCATCTCACTGAACATATATTCATCTCATCGCAAAACAAAGAAATACAGCACCAATATCGTCGCTTTTTTGCTAACACGCGTGCTCACTGGTGAAAAAATCAGAAAAATGAGAAAAAAACCAAATTCCTTTTTATTGTTTTATTTTTGATGGGATTGAAATAGGAGCTATGGGATGAAGTGCCGAACCGTTCCCCTACGAAATTTACAATGCGCCAAGGAATTATTGAATATAACAGTGAGTGGATATACAAGAGCATCTGCGCATTTTGTTTAATACACAGGCAATTCCGACAGGACCATCAGAGCTGGACTGTTTCCATTATCAATTGCTGCTTTAACAAGATTTGTAGAGATTTCGAAGCAACTTAACTCGACTGTATTGTTGCGATTATTTGCGATTCCGATGCCACAGAACAGTTGAATGCAGTCTTGAAAGGTTGCATTGACCTTGCAGCGTACTGGTGCACTTGTCCTTAAAGTGCATTTTCACCGGCAATCCATTTCCTTTCGAAAGACCAAAACTGCTTTCACGTATCGCTAGTAGAGGAAACGGTTATACAGACGATAACTGTTACTCGCCTGAGTGAATACCCGCTTCAAGAATGGACAACGAGATCGACAGTAACTACGTCAAGCTTTTGACCTTGCTTGTTTAACTGACATAATCTTCCAGGAGATAAAAGGTGTTTTGGGGAATCGAGATGTGGTCTATAAGCAAGCCATTTATAGTTTTCTTTGTTCCTAGCAACATTTTTCTCGACCGTCACTCGCTGGCACTGCTCATCTAACCATAAGGACGTTAGGCATAAGTACGTTAGACATAGTGAACGTTACGCGTAATGTACGTTAGGCATAATAGACCTTGTGATAGAGTTCTCTCTTATGGCCCTCTGTAATAAGCCGACATGTTATCTTTGAATATCTTCAAGGCAACAGTTATGCGAGCGAGGATTTTCCGACAACATCACCAGAAATTCCTCACAGGTTGTTACTTTCAAGGCCTGGGGTCTACGATTTTCCAGGAGGATTTCGTTCTGACTGTGGCGTTGTTCCTTGCTGCAATGAACAGTGAACCTAATTTAACCTATCGCCTAACCCACTTAGTCAAACTCATAGTCGTTTCATGCAGCACCGCAAATGCTGCCATCACGAATTGAAATGAAGTTCTCCAGCTGAATTACCGGTTTTTGATTTCATATTGTCTTCGTCGGTTACCCGACGTTACAAGCTAGAACAAGTTTCTGAAGACTGAGTACTGCGTACCAAGTCTTTCATTCGACTATGTTACCTCCGTCCACCGGGAGCGCATGGCATAAAGTATTTGGCATAATGATTTGGCATAATGCCATTTGGCATAAGGTCTTCTGGCATAATTTTCTTTGCGTTCGCTAAAAGGTGACTAAGTGGTGCGGGAAACACCCCGAATAGTAAATATAACACCTGTCGATAAATAAATTAAAAGACATTATCCTCTCGTGAAAGAATGCATTTGAATGTAATGCAAAAGTAGGCGCCGGATTAAAGCAGTGGTGGATGTTATCCTCTTTAAAAGAAGGCGTGGATAGGAGGCAATAGGATATAATACCTTCTTTAAAAGTAGTGGTCATTTGGCATAAAGCAGGCATATAACGCCATTTGGCAAAACCATTTGGCATAACGCGATTTGGCATAACGCCATTTGGATAAGGTCATTTTCGATAAAGGCCATTTGGCATAATGGTCATTTGGCATAACGGACATTTGGGTAATGAACTGCAAGAAAAGAGTTCATTTGGTCATATTTCATGTAATGTTTAGCGTAGATAAAGTAGGTTAGGTCGAGGCTGTTTTCTGATAAATTTAGACTGATGGTAGATATTACCGGAAGAATGTAACAAAACGGCAGAATTGCTTCCGAGGGAGGGATCACATCCATCATTATTCCGGCCACGTACCTACTTTTAAAGTAGGGATTACATCCACCATTGTTTCAATCCGAATGCGCCTTAAGATCGGATCAAATCCACCATTGCCTTGATCCGGGCAAGCGCCCAACTTTGAAAACTCAAGCTATACACTTGTCGTAGACGAGTTACTAAAGCCAATAAAGTCACATATGAGTTACTGCATCGAAATCAATCTGAATTGTGCTACTCGGGGAAGAGATCACATTCACACTGCTTTATTCCCGCAAGCGTCACTTATAAAGAAGGAGTCACATTCACCATTTGCATAATCCGGCAGGGCCATTTAAAGAAGGGATCATACCATTATTGCACAATTCGGGCCACACAAGGCAGCGCCTACTTTTAAAGAAGGGATACACACCATTCTCAACTGGCAAACGCCTTTTTAAAGAAGGAATATATCCACATTGCCTCAATCCGCAAGCGCTCTAAAGAAGGAATCAAATTCCCTATGCATAATCCATTCAAGCGTTTACTTTTAAAGAAGGATCACATTTACGGCCTTAATCCGAGCATGCGCCTACTTTTAAAGAAAGGATCACATCCACCGTTGTCTTAATCCGGGCAAGCGCCTTCTTCTATAGAAGTAATCATATCTTCCATTGTCATAATTCGGGCAAGCGCCTACTTTTAAAGAAGGAATCACATCCTCCATTTGTTTATTTTTTTTGTTTATTTTTTTAGGAAAAAGGAAAAGCCTGTTTGAGTTGAACTCTTTTTGTTCTCTCTCAAATAGGCGCAAAATCTCTTCGTCTTTTCGTACCAACAGAATAATTTCACTCCAAATGATACAAATACAATTTTTTCTTACAACTATTTACATAATTAAAGTCTAGATCTAGTATCAACAATTTAAACTAACCTTTCTAAACGTGACAGGGAGGGAAAACCTGTTCCGAAGAGTGTTACGACTCAAAAAATCGAATTCATTTGAGCAGCGATTGAAAATTCTGCACATGCTCAATGTTCGTTCGCCGTAATTCGTCTGGCACCGGGAGGAAAAAGAATTGTCTAGAACGATATTTGTTTTGACGTTGAAATTCAGCTGGGACAAAAGAGGAGGCGAGTCAATGTTCAGAAGTAAAGGTCTCTACAAATAACGCACGGGCAGTACCAGACGCTGAGTAAATCTAGCTCAATTAACATATGAGGACTTTACAAGGCAAATGTCAGGTTTCTCCACGGAGGTGACGAGGAACGCATGAATTTACGCTGAACTGATTCAATAAATTTATTCTGATAGTAAGGTGCCTAACATACAGATGAATATTCTAAAGTGGATCTCATTAGAACAAATAGAGCCTTTAAACAGGACATCATTAAAATCTCAGCTATCGAAAAATGAAACCCAGTGTACGAGGCCTTAGAGACTATGAAAGCAACATGTTCATTAAACGTCAGCTTAGTGTCTAATAATACACCTAGATCCTTGACAACAGTTTCTCTACGTAGTGTGGTTGATCCAATAGTATAGTCAAAGGCAATTGCTGAATGTTTACGAGAAAACGAAAAAATTGCCATTGCCATAATCCAGGCAAGCGCCTTATTTTAAAGAAGGATCATCCACACGACCTTAATCGGCAAGCGCTCACTTTTATAGAAGAGATCATATCCACCATTGCCTTAATCCGGCAAGCACCTACTTTTAAAGAAGGGATTACATCTTTCATAGCCAAATGACACAAACCTCACTTTTTGAAGAAGGATCATATCCCATTGCCATAATCCGGTCACACGCCTACTTTCAAAGAAGGGATTACATCCACCATTGCTCTAATCCGGGCATGCGCTCATTTTCTCTGCATTGCAAATGCATTCTTTCCACGAGAGGATGATGTCTTTCTAATAGTTATCGACGGTGTTATATTTACTATTCCGGGTGTTTCCTGCACCACTTAGTCACCATTCAGCGAACGCAAAGAAAAGTTATGCCAAATGTCCGTTATGCCAAGAGACTCTTATTTTTGACGCTGGTCATAATTATACCAAATGTCCGTTATGCCAAATGACCGTTATGCCAAATGGCGCCAAATGACCTTATGCCTAATGGCGTTTCAAATGACTTTAGCAAATGGCTGCCCCGCGTGTGGCCGTATTAGGGAATGAAGGATGGACCCTTCTTTTGTAGGTGCTTCCCGGATTATGGGAAAAGGATATGATCTTCTTTAAAAGAGGCGCTTGCCCGGATTAAGGCGGGGATGCGATTACTTTAAAGGTAGGCGCTTGTCGGATTATGACAATGGATGTGTGATCCCTTTTTTAAAAGTAGGCGCTTATCCGGATTAAGGTCATGGAGGATCCGATCCCTTCTTTAAAGGTAGGCGCTTGCATGGATTATGACGACAATGGATGATGCGATCTCTTCTTTAAAAGTAGGCACTTGTCCGGATTAAGGTCAGGGTGGATGTGATTTCTTCTTTAAAGTAGGTGATGAGCACTAAATGAATTATATTTTGTACGGTCTAGAACTCTACCCGCGTTTAAAATTAAGAGAGCGCAATGCGATGTATATACTGACCGATGCCCACCGTGTTGTAGTGGTCACTGAATATTGTATATAGAGAAACAGGAGATGTAAATATAGAGTAAGTCATCTAGAAATACACCTCGAGTTCACGAGTTTTGTGTGTTTTCGGTCGATTGTGCGGTCAAATTACAATCCGGTAAAGTACGAATAAAGGGTTTATCCAAGGTAAACACAGGATCATAAGGATCACAATTGTAAGAGTGAGTATCGGGTGCTTAAAGTGACTAAGTAACGAGCATAGTAGACACAACCTATGTAGGCACATGTGCTGATAGTTCGAGAGCAAACATCCAAGCAGTGAACCATCCAACATAATCATTCTAAACGATAGTGTGTGTATCAATTTTACGATCATCTTCTGGGCCGTCTATTGCTAGACGGTGGAAAACTAAGGAACGGAAGCCCCAGCATTGAAGCCGAAACAGTAGGTGCTTGCCCGGATTATGGCAGGAAGAATCTTATTTAAAAATACGATGGATTAGTCATGGTGGATGCGATCCCTTCAGGCGCCTGTATGATAATATGGCAATGGATGATGTGATCCCTTCATTAAAAGTAGGCGCTTGTCCGGATTATGGTAATGGTGGATGTGATCCCTTCTTCAAAAGTAGGCACATTCCCGGATTAAGGCCATAGTGGATGCGATCCCTTCTTTAAAAGTAGACGCTTGCATGAACTATGGCAATGGAGGATGTGATCCTTCTTAAAAGTAGGCACTTGCCCGGATTATGACATTGGTGGATGTGACTTCTTTCAAGTAAGGCGCTTGCCCGGATTGAGGCAGTGGTGGAGTGATCCCTTCTTTAAAAAATAGCGGATTATGCAATGGATGTGATTCCTCTTTAAAAGAAGGTGCTTGCCCGGATTGAGGCAATGGTGCATGATCCCTTCTTGAAAATAGGCGCTTGCACGGATTATGGCAATGGAGATTTGATTGGTTTTTAAAGTAGGCGTTTGTCCGGATTGAAAAAATGGTGGATGTAATCCCTTCTTAAAAGTAGGCCCTGTCCGGATTATGGCAATGGTAGATGACCTTCTTTATAAGTAGACGCTTGTCGGGTATAAATCAATGAGATGTGATCTCTTCCCGAAAAGCACAATTCAGATTGATTTGGTTGCAAAATCGGCGCATGCTCGAGATTGAATGGTGGGTGTAATCTCTACTTTAAAAGTAGGCATGTGGCCGAATAAAGCTTGAGGATGTGATCCTCTCTCGGAAGTAATTCTGCCGTTTTGCTATTTCGTTCTTCCGGAAAATGTCTACCATCAATCTAAATTTATCAGAAAACAGCCTCGACCTACTTTATCTACGCTAAACGTTACATGAAATATCCTTTCGCTTTCACAATTCGAAATTATGCCAAATGACCCACTCTTTTCGTACAGTTCAAAATTATGCCAAATGTCCGTTATGCCAAATGACTGTTATGTCAAATGGCCTTTATGCCAAATGACCTTATGCCAAATGGCGTTATGCCAATGACTTTTATGCCAATAGACCCCCGTTCACCAGACCGCTCTCTAAAGAATCCCATCCAAAATGGATCGCGCGCGAAGGAAGGCAGCTTTATCGTATTCAATGTAGTAAACGCGTTAGCCCCGGCTCTTTGTGACTTGATATGGGTGTAAATATGATGTGCACTCATAACGATTAACGAAAGGGTGAAGCTAATGGGATTAGTTCACTGTATACAAGAAAACTTCTTTTCGGCGAGCGCGAGCCATTTTGAACGGGATTCTACAGAGAGCGGTCCCGGAGCATGGGAGAGACTGGTAATTTTCTCGATGATTCTGAATTTGGTTGTGAGCTGAAGAATCAAAATACGTTTTGTCGAAAGGAGTAACATAAAATTTGACCCAGATGCAATTTCTTCAGAGTACGCTTTCGTCTGTCAGTCTGAGCGACGGTCGCCCACCGCTGGTGGTTGCTGTAGAAATTTTCTTAAAGTAGTCTTTATCGATTTAAATGTGTCGGCAGAAAGTGAACTTGTGGCAAGATTCTTTGGTTTTGTTTCTATTAGTCTGTTGAAAAAATCTGTTTTTCATCACTTTATATCATCACAAAAGAAAGCGCCTTTTGTAGCAGAATCACAAGTGCGCGCGTAGGGAGATAAGACAATAGTTTGCAAATCAAGCTACAGGCGACACGAAACAGACCATTTTGCAATCAACCTTTAGAAAATATCTCCTAGGAAGATCAAAATTTCTTTCCAATAACTAACTGCAACCAAATTTGATGGGGGTTTGGTAAGACGACACCATTTGGAATGAGTTTTCAGCATCATTACTGAATCACGCGGGATCGCAACAGACGACGTTTCTGTAATCAATTCTTTCTTCATATTAAATGTTGGTTCGTTGAGGTTGAATGATGACCACGGACGCCGAAGACCACCATCAATGCGATAGTTTTCCGTTGAAAATGCTACCAGTGCCATCGTGCTGCTGTTTTCGCTCCGCAGCGTCGCTTTGATGAAATATTGTTCGAACTGAGAATTAGATCCAAACCCGCAAGTTGCTGTTTGATTGTGCGTTCAGCTATATACACGAGATTGGTTGTTTTACTATTTCTAGATCGTTTGCCAATTTTAATGATAAATAGTTGAGAATCTGTATTGAACAAAACAATGTAGCGTTGACTATCCTTGATCGAATGGTCCAAAATATTGGAAATCCATCGAGAAACGGATGAGATATTAACGTAAAGTATCATATTTTCGTGACGGTCTCGATTTTCAACTAAGTGTATTCAATATAGAAAAGAAGACGTAGTCCTACGTAAAAAAAAAAATTTAATACAGAATTCTGTGAGCAAGCAGTAGAACAATATTTTATCACTTGACAAAATCAAATAGAAAAGTTTTTAATATGGTTCAAAACGGTTCAAATATACATAGAAAACTTCCCTAATGATTATTGCAATTTGTCTAAATTTCATGGCCGATGCTCTTCGTATTGACCAGCTATATATCAATATATTCTGATTCTTTGAACGCGGCTTTCGCCCGGTTATGCTTTGGGAGGATATGTCTAGAGATGTCGAAAATTAATCGATTACTTCGATTAATCGATTACTACCCAACGATTAATCGATTCAATAATCGAGAGGAATCGAGAGTAATCGATTAGTTACTAATCGATTAATCAGGATTTTACGACATCATAAGGATGTCGCAATTGGATTGATTACCTCGATTGATCGATTCATCGTTGTGATAATCGATTAATTTTGAATCGATTACTATCCAACGATTAATCGATTCAATAATCGACAAGAATCGAGAGTAATCGATTAGTTACTAATCGATTAATCGGAATTTTACGACATCTCTAGATATGTCCATATATAAGAAGAGATAACCAGTTAGTTAGCAGTTAGCAGTTAGCAGTAAGCACACATGCCATTTTCATGGTTTTCATAAAATCAAGTCACACAAATGTTGCTGCAACTGAATCAGTCAGAATTGTGTTGCAAGTGAAATTTCAGACAAACCAGCGTAATTATAGGTACTCTTAACAAATATGAGTCAGTGTTTCGTCCAGGGTGGGACGACCCTACGTTGTGATTTAATGTGATTCTCCGGGCGACGAATAAAGAAATACTTCTGCTTTGAACTGGACGGTTGATTTATTGCCTCCGAGAGGCAGCGTGCCTGCTCGGAGGTTACTATGAACACTGTACAGAACATGATTTCAGAGTCGCCTTTTATAGGCGACTCTTAGTACGGATACAATATACAAAATTTGGGGACGTGTGCAAAACAATTTAAATTTAAATCTAAATGGACTATCTGCGCGCCAAACGATCAGTGTTGGCGCGCAGGTTGAAACAATAAACAGAACAGAAAATGAACAAAACGACGCACGCTGCTCTGTTTGGCGCGTTTTTTCCATAGCCAGCAGCACAGCACAGCGACGATGACATCGGCACGATGTGTGATCGAACAGTCAGTCTAATGAGGAAAATGCAACGGCTGTTGGGCAAATATGTATTTAGGATTGAAATCTAGATGTTCACTATCAAGATCGTTGACAATGAAGGCTAAACTGTATTTAAAGGGGAATCATGAAAAGAGATTGTGCAGTTGGTTTTTGGTTGCTACAAGTTATGATAATTTGTTCTAATTGACATGTTTTTCACTTTCGCATGGTAGTTTGGGTGTTTTCGGTGGATCAGTGTTTCCAGTTCGAAAAATGTGATGTGAAAATTATGTTCTTCTGATAAACATAAATTAACTTGATGCAATTTTGGTTGAATTTTTGATAAGATAAATTTACCAATTATTGCATACCTTGCATTAGTATATCAAATAATTGGATCAAAATAACAACTTATCTAATACTTAACACAGTTATGTTTTGATGTAGTTGAAACCGAACGTAATTCGACAAATTGTTCAAAGCTATCAAGAATCACGTACATCAGTTATTTCAAACACCCCCTGTAGAAGACAATGTCCCCACCGTTTGCAGAAAGCGTTTGGGAGAAATTGATGTGAAGATAATTGAATCAGCGCTCAACCTGTTAGAGTGCTCACAGTAATTACGTTAATGGCGTTGATGATGCCAATCATAAGCCTCCTCATAAACTCTCGTTACAGTAATCGTTCTATTCACACCTCACCCGACGAAGGAAGTCGCACTTCATACTCACATTGTGGGACCAGGCCAGTCGTCGCCACGCCGGGTTCGATCGTATTTTGCATTCAAAGTAGATATCGTCCCCTTCTTTGATGTCGTCGATGGAAAGCGTCGAGCCTAGTTCCAGGTTAACTTGCGGGGGGTCTGAAAACAAAGGATAGGATTTAGTACGTTTGATTCGCCGCTAATCGTCCGTCATCCGGTCGACGGTGGTGAGGCACCCACAGTGAACGCTAATGTTCTGAAACTGTTCCAGAAATAGACCGGGGACTTGTGGATTCTCCGCCCGGCAGCCGAGTAGCCGCCCGTCGTCCTCCAGCGTGGGCGTCAGGATCAGCACCGAGATGGTCAGGTTCCGAAGAACGTGCATTTTGTGCCGTTTGAGCTTTTTGTTGCCTTTCGTCCACGTGATATTGGCATCCGGGCGGGAGCCAGCCGATTGACAAACGATCCGGTAGTCCTTGTTCGAAGCCAGCGACAGCGTCGAGTTGAGGATTTTCACCGAGAGGGGTTTTACTGGATTTGGAACCAGCAATGATGTATTGGCACGTCGGAATGGATTTCGGTGCCGGCGTCGTCGTAGTTGGTGGATTGCGGTGAGCGTGCAGAAGATGAAACGAATGAATAGCATCAATTACGTAAATTGCTTATCGTTATCTAGATGACGGATGGTTTTTGGGGATTGGTTGCCACGATAGATTTAATGTTGATGGAAAGTTGAATTTGTTATTTAATGTTGATATCCCTTTCGAGATTGACTATCTGCAGTATATCTCGGCTGTTGTTTAAAATTTTTACGGATCACAATATTGGATGGATAAATGAAGTGAATCAGAATTTGACCGATGCGTACACAAAATAATCACAAGAGAAATTATTTTGAGCTTTTTAGTGGAATGTCTTCACTTGTCATAAGACGAGTTTATACCATCTCATTTAATTCCACAACTTGATTGTACCTTGGCAGATACGTATTTCGACCTCAGCAGTAAGCTTACTGTTGAGGTCGAAATACGTATCTGTCAAGGTACAATCAAGTGGTGAAATTAAATGGGATGGTACAAACTCGTCTAATGACAAGCACAAGAGAAAGCTTTCAACAACGCCCCGCTATTTCGTTGAGGATAATGACACACCCATAAGATTTTATTTACAACAATTTGGAACAGGGTTTTCGTGCAAGTATTCAACCACATGATTATGCCCTGTTTCGGTAATCAATTTCTTTGAAATCCTAGTTTATCATTTTGACTAATTGCCTAAATAAATTACTCGCTTTAAGCATGCTTACAGCGGCACATTAGGAGTAAACCTTCTGCTATAAATACGGCAAGATTAAAAACCTTCATAAAAAATTGAATTTTTGATTTTCTAAAATAAAATAAACGAAGAAAATTTCCATCCAAGTATCAACAAGACACCCGAATGGTGGTAATGGCAGTTTAATAGTAATTTACGTTATATTCTTGTTTCAAAGTAGGTATCCAAAGAAGCCCCCGATTTGTCAAAAGAAGTCCTGCGCGACGGTAGTAACGAACACCTTTCTACATATCTGGCACCAGATATTTTTTCGTGAAAAGATGCTGGTTTTTAGAAAGCCCGCGTTAGATGTCTTTCGCTATACACATTTCAGGCGGTTAACTCCATATTGCTGTTGCGTATACACGCTAGTGCCTGGATACTGGCAGCGGTAGCAGAAAATCAGCTACTGTCTTGTTTGCACTGCTTGTGATTCCTTTACTGAAATATTTATCCTTAGAAATATCGAATCATGCACGGATTTGCGAAACAATGGAGGCGCATGGTATGGCAAAACTGCATTGTGTACTGCCCATAGTTTTATAGTTGACGTAACAGTCATTCAAAATGTCTGCGAATCTGACTTTCTACGCGTTTATGACAGCAATTCAGTCTATGTAACATCGATACGTGGCATGTTTCAAACCTCTTTTGTGTTCTTATGCGACACGATGCGCTGGTTGTTACGTCAACTGTGAAATAATAAGCAGACTAGCAGTTTGTCTTTCATTGTGTGTGTGTGCGTCATCCTCTACCCCTCACCCAGCTGGAGGAGTTGGTCAAGTAATACTACGAATAATTTGATCATATCTCATGCTCCGTATTGGTGCCCTTTTTGTTAAGAAGACTAGTACTACAAAAAGGAATCACTCCTGAAGCAAGAAAGGTTTCAGGGAAGTGCAGGGAACGGGATGTACTAGTTGTTTTTAACAGGTACAGCAAAACTTCACAAGGACGCCCTTATTCGTACTAAATACTCAGGGAATAGAAGGTCAAGAAGAGCCACCGTTGCCGACTAAAGCGTAAACCGGATACCTGGGACTCCCACAATATCCGCGGCAATAGCAGCAAACGATGCCCTGTACGTATGTAGTGATCAATTTTAAATTCTTGAATTTATGAATCAATTAAAGAGAGAAGGAATAAATTGGAACGTTCTCACCATTTGATTTCATCTTCTATTAAAATAGTTCCAGTTTTGTTTGAGACGCATCAGGAATATCCGAAAAACGACATAATTGCCATGGCACTTCTTCTTCTGTGTGATCAATTCAACAGCTGCGAAGGCTCTCGTGGGATTCGTAGGTGTTTCGGTAGCTGTTGTTTTTAAGACTGCTGGTATCGGTTCACTTCAGCAAAACTAATCGTCCATTCATATTGAGTTTTGCATTATTGTTCCACCGTTTAGTGAAAATGTATCCTCCCGCATAACGCTTTCTACAAGTAAAAAAAATGAAGCTTATGAGATATATACCAATCGGAAATCGACGGTTAAAACGGACATGAATAAATTTTTGACTTTAAAGTTTTATCGTATTGTTCAGATGACATCTATTCCGTTTGTGAAAATTTAAAAATAATTGTCATTAGAAACACAAATTACATCCTCTCTATAGCCAGATTTATGCTATTGGAAAACTACAGATTGAAATTGGCCTCTATAATCTCATTGGGAAATTTTGGGTGCAGTTCAAATCTTATATTTAATGAAGCTTATTGTTCATGGTTTATGCAAATTAACATCCCTAGTTCTTCAGAACATTTGTTTTGTTTTTAAAATTCATATTATAGTAAAAACTCTAAGCCCTGACTTTCCCTGACATTCCAAGTCCAAATCAAAACTTCCTATCTTACCAGTTTTACAGGTATTAGACATCTTGACAATTGATACTTTAAACAAGGGATCAGCTGAATCAATTGATTCAATTGCTGGAAATCTATCTTGTCATGATTTTTAATAGTATAGTAGCCCAACGTTGCTTTTATGTGGATGTTTGTAATATTGCAAGATATTTCTATACAGATTTTGATTTACCACAATGAAGGTAATTAAAAATTGTCTCTTTTTTCCTATTCCTAGAATGTATGATTTGTTTTCGAGATTGAGGATTTCCAAACAATGACCAAAAATCCATACAGTATGGATATTGTTCAAACGAAAGTCAAGACTCGTTTTTAGTTCCATTTGCGAATTTCATAGCAAGTACTGACTAGTAAGCACTTAGTTTGTTTATAGAACTTAACAGTTTTTTCCTTAACGTATGTAAATTTAGTTTATTTGGTTCAATAATAAAAGGCGACGACACATCACCGAGAAGCGAAGTTGTACTTACCTTCCTGTATTCAATCTAGATACTTACGTTCCATTTACACAACTGACTTACAATCCATATCGTTAGGATCACACGCTCGGATATCATCTTGTAAGCTTGTGTGTATTATACCTCAACCCTTCTATGTGGAGCTGATATACTAAATTACGGCCTTGGTACCCTCAGAAACAGCATGATTGGTCAACAAACCCAGCTGCAGAAGATGGACAGTGGTTTTATTTCGCAGACGGCAAAGCAGGAGTCCGGGTAAAACTGCTTCAGCATCGTGTAGATAGGGCAACCTCCGTCGTCCTTTTGGATTTTTCCGGATTTTGACTCGGCTCTTTCACTGGGATTTAGTACCACTTTGACCTTATAGTTTTAATGATCTCAGCTTACAGCGAGAAACCAGCCGAAAATAGAAATCCAATTATTGGAAGAAAAATTGACGTGGAAGAAAAATTGATTTTCCGAACGACTGAAAATTTTACTAGTGAGTGAAAATGTGCTGCTGTTGTCTCGGAATTTCAGATAAATCAGCCGAATTTCGGCTGGTAAAACGACGTCACTAGCAGTTTGTCTTTCATTGGCAGCAAAATAAAATTTCCATAGAGAATTAGAAATTTTTCATAAAAAAAGGAAAAATGGCCGTTAAATAAACCAGGGTAGAAGCAATAGTAAATATAGTATTTCCTTAAATTATGCAAAATTTCCATACAAAACCGTCCTCAACAGCAGAAGCAGCAAAATTTTCTCTAATGGTTCGGGCTATCGTTTGGTTGCTGTTAGTGATTTTTACGTGCATTATTATGTTGATCTACCCTTTTCAGGATCACAGAGGTTATTTTAAAAATGTGCAAAAGACAATCGCATGGAGTGCAGAAAATTTCATAGCGTCAATAGACTATCGTCGATTCGTGAAATTTACTCTTAAGGCTCTATAAATCGTAATCAATCCAAAAATGACTAATAATAATGCCCTTTTGAATTAAATTGATTATTTTGGGGCTATTTATCGACTTACCCTCCATGATTTCTATATGAGAAAGCGATCGCAGCAATCGACGGGCGTGGTTGGCTTCATACTTTCCTCCTGTCATGGAATTTTAGTTTTTCAGAATTTTCACAAATTTTATTTAAAAGATACGCTTTAATTTTGGTGTAGAAGAAAATAGAATGAAGTTCTTCAGTGCTATATTTAACGGATACCTGGAACTTTCGCGAGTGGTAGAAGTGCTATAAGTGCAGTGAAAAATAGTAATTACGGTTCAATAGGAAATTATGGAATCGCTGGTCAACAAATTATTGGCGCCAATACTACTGATTGCCGATGTCGACAGCATAGAATAGCGCGTGTGATTGATTGCCGATGGCTAAATTTCGAACGAATTTGCCTCCGTAGTTACCAAGATTTCTTGCTTCCGCCATCAGAGAATGGATTATTTGGTGAGATTATCCCAATATGTTTTATAATGATTCTTATTTACCTACATATAACTAAAAACTAGATGCGCGCTGGATTGTATAAGTGGAAGTTTATTTATGGATCTATTGTCCAATTGATAATGGTAGCAGAAACAGGCGGGGCTTATTGTGAAAGTGGTCTCGGACTGGTCATGAAATACCACTCAGTCTGAAATGGGTCGCTGGATCTGCAGTAGAGCTAACACCTTCTAAATCCCGGATTAAAACTGCCTGTAAAACAGACAGCTTTCTTCCATAACATCACTGCCAGCCAGTGGGGGTTAGAGTGGGCACGCATGGCACACGCACGCACGCATTTACCGACTTACCCTCCATCATAATATATTCATGGCATTTCCATATTGATTTTTCACTTATCAAAACTAGCAGTTACTGAGGAATTGCTGGAAAATCGCTGAAAACTACTTTTTTCCTAGGGCGACATTCGTATGTTCATCGAACGCATACTAACGCATTCCCACTGTTTTCGTGATTTTATCACTCCCAAAAACTATTTACTAACTCAGTTTCACATTTTCCTTTAATTCTGGACAACAATTAATTCTTTTCACGTCCAAAAACTGTTGAAAACTGCTTTCCAAAAATCGAAGTGAGAGACAAATTTGACGACCGTATTGTGAATGTAATAAAATGTCAAATTCACTAGCGCAATAAGTGAAATGTGAAAACTTCATTCAATCCGAACAATACAACGTATACGCCAGCCAACACACAAACAAAGATGTGCATACACAAGAAAATAATCATCTCTTCACCGTTGACAGATTGATTTATTGGAAAAAAAATCATTGTTGTTTGTCGGATTGAATAAATAAACCAGAAATAGATAATTAAACATGTTATGTAAGCTTCTGTTACATTCCAAGAGGTGTATAAAAAATTTCAAACCGATAAATATCCATATATTTGATACACCGTGAACATGTGTTATGATATAAAATAAACATTTCGTCAAGTCTGGCAACATTATGTATCAGCTGGCATATTTTTAACACCCCATTTCCACCCACCTCAGTTGTAAACAAAATTTATTTATCACTGCTGCACTTTTCCGTACCAACTACATCACTATTACAAACAAGCGATACAGTCATTATTTTCAAAACATTGTGATGGAGACTTGAGCCTTATGGTCCTGACTGATGAGTGTGTATTTATTTGAGAGCAATTTGCTTTCCACAATGCGCCTTTCTTATTACTAACAGCAACCAAACACTTGTCCGAACTATGCGTTAAAATTTCATTTTGTGCTGCTAATGTCCGATGATTTTAAGAAATTTTAGGGCTAAGACAACACCAATTTTGCTCGTCTGACATCTAATAGCTATATTTTTTTCTGTTCCAGTTTTTTTTCTTGTATCTGTTTTATTGTTCCGTGTACCATGGAGCTCTGACCACCCGGAACATGCTTCCTGACAAACCACAACGCGAGCACGACGTCACACCCTTCCGGTAATGACGTTTAATACCCGGATGAGCAGCTGTAACACCGCAAACATAAATCCCAATCTCATCCGTCGTGAAATTACGCAATCTTACCTTGAGTCGCCACGAGTATCTTTGTCTATGTCCTTTTCCCGTTATCTAATTGTTGATTATAAGATGATATCGATTATGAATATTGGGAAGGGCCATTTGGCCGAATACCGTTTGGCCGAATGCCATTTGGCCAAAGGTCATTAGGCCGAAAGTTTTTTGGTCGAATATACCATTAGGCCGAACAATAGAGGTAATAAACTATAGAGGACGATTGTCGCTGCGATTCCCTTTTTTATCGTCCTCAAACACTATCTGTCAAAACGTACTGATTTTTCCTTTGTTGACATTTAGTGCCCTATCCTCGCCAGCAAAAGATGTTTCGCCAGTGACGACAGCGACAATGTTCCTCTATAGTTTAATACCTCTATTGACCGAACAGACCATTAGGCCGAAAAATGGCCGAATAGGCCCTTTGGCTGATAAAGTCATTTGGCTGCAAAGGTCATTTGGCCAAATAGCCATTTGGCTGGAAAAATTCATTTTTAAATCATTTTTCAAATGCGATAGAAAGTCATGAGAACCTTATTGTTTTGAATAGGAGATCGTTGTGAAATGTATCGTATTGCTTTACAAATGTTATTTTTTTACAGCGCTGTACTTTAAATCGGTTTATGTGCGGTCCTTCTAGGTTTCACTACAACACGTAAAGATTTTAGCTTTTTGGTGATGTTCGAACTATCCCATTATATGTTTCTTCATTAAATTTTAAGGTGAAGGAGGGTTGAGTACCAAAACAATGCTTTGAAAGTATTGGTACAATAAAAACTGTCATATACTGTAGTAGTAGTATTGGTGTCGTATTTATAAAAAAAACAAAGAATATTAGTAGGGTGGTTCAAAAACGACCCAGCTCCACCACGCTCACTTGATTCTGTCCCATGCTCCGAGTGTCCTCCAAAAGCCGATTTGAACAAAAACTGATTGAGAACAAGACGATTTAAGTTTGTATGAAAACTATTATGGGAAACTAAATCATTCATTACACTGGCTACAGCGCCTCCCTCCAAACGCTGGCGAAAAGAGAACCCACATAGCTGAAAGCAACATTCCAGAGACTTCACTGAACGCACCTTAGGGAAGATCCGTTGAAATAGCATTTTATACTCCGCTCACCCCCATGTCACACTTTTTGTATGAAGTATCTGCTCCTGGTGAGATAGATATGTATCACAAAAAAATCTGGTTATTTTGTTGAATTACACAAACACAATGTCAGCGGAACGGAAACGGCAAATTTGACGGAAAATATATGGGCTAACTGTCAAATTTG
This sequence comes from Armigeres subalbatus, assembly GCF_024139115.2. Taxonomy (NCBI): domain Eukaryota; kingdom Metazoa; phylum Arthropoda; class Insecta; order Diptera; family Culicidae; genus Armigeres; species Armigeres subalbatus. The sequence continues at coordinate 330,445,531 of NC_085140.1, read as the reverse complement.
CCGTTTCCGTTTCTGTTCCGCCGACATTGTATTTGGGGCTTTATTATCATGCTAAAGATTTGCAACCTCGATTAAAATCGACTCCCAACTATTGGAACGTCCATTTAATATGCATTGTCTAAGGAGTTAAAGCTCGTGAATTTCCTCCAGTCATATGGTCTTCCCCTCACCAGCGCCCAATCACGGAGTGCCACAATCAGAATAATGTAAAATTCAACCTCGCCATATCAACTGCCATACAAACCTGAAACGACCTGAGCACGGTAAGCCCCTATTCAAACCAACCGAAACCAGCGAACGACACCCAAAATATGAAACATAATCGACTGAGCGCGGCGGAGCAAAATCAGTTTTGAGCCACCCTGTTTATTAGTTTGCTGCTATCGGTACCGGTGTTTACATTCGCTCCGCGATCAGTTTTTAGTCGTTTTTCGAACAAAAATAGCAGTTTTTATTAAGTTTTCGCGTCAAATAAGTGACTGATTTCATAAAGTGATGTTTCATTTGCATTCCATCAACATTTCGGGCTGCTCATGTGCGGAGAAGTGTCCCGAGCAGCACAAATCAGACAAATCTTGTTACAGTAACTTGATTGCGACTAAATCTGGTCACATATGAGTTGCAGTAACCTATATGGAATATGTGTGCTGCTAGGGTGTAAAAATATGATTTTTTCAATGCCCTTTGAGAAGAAGTGGAGTGCAGTGATAAACCAAAAAACCGCGGACGGCAGTTAAATTGACACGAAACTGCTGGTTTAGGCTATATTTCGAGACGAAATACATAGGACTCTTTAAAAAAAACATGTTAATTATCACGGGAAGTACATACATATACTGTGAACAGGTTAGTAATCTGAATATTAAATTTTTGTTCGATGCTGTTCGATGCATTCGAATGTTGGTAGGAGAGGAGTGCGGGAGGTGTGGGGTTGACCCGTGGATGGTCCGGTGCTATATTGACTGCCATCGTGGTACTCTTCCAACTATGTCCTTAACAATCAATTTTGAATAAGTTCATAACAAAAAATAATTCAATTTCCACGACATGTTAATAAGAAATGACGTAATAATAAATTGATTGAGTTAGGAAATTGATTGAAAATTAAGTAAATTTTATAATTGATGTAATAATGAATTAATTGAAACTTGAATTCGATTAAAAATTGAGTGTATTTTAATGCACATAACACAGCTCAACAATATTTTGTCCCTAACACCAAATAATGTGTCCCTAGTAGATTTTTGCTCGCTGAATCCGAATCTGACTTTAGATTTTCTCTAACACGTCGAGATTTTGAGATATACCTCAATAAACAATCAATAGATTTTTTCTAACACGTCGAGATTTTGAGATATACCTCAATAACAATCAATGATTTTGAGCATTTTAGAAAAGCCATCGTTAACCCTATAGAAAGAATTACTAGTCAATCAAGGTCCAAAATGGATCACAAACATCTAATCTTTCGAAATGTGGTGCATTTTGAACAAGTTAAACATAATAAGTGTGATTTATCTACAATTTTAGTAAGTGAAAGTTATTTTAAAATATGTTTTATGCAAGCCTTTTTCGAAGACTTGTGCACAAGCCTGGTAATTATCTGTGAACGGTTTTGAGAGGAAAGTAAAATGAATTCAATATAATAGCTTGTCCAAGCAAAAAAATAATATGTTTTCATTGAAGTAAGTTCTATTGAATGTAAATATGATATTGTATTTCCTCTGGCGCGATAAATTTTCAATAATTGCTCAAGTGATATGTGTATTTACTGTTAATTGAAGCTCCTTTATTATGTTCATTCGAATAAAGCAAGTACGAGAACTGTACGCAGTTCTATATATTTTGATTATTCCTGCTATTTATGATCATTCCAATATCCCTATGATAGAAATTTGGGTGGAAAATTATCAATTAGCAAAATCAATCAACGAATCGATAAGTTGCATTCGATTTCGATCGTTCTTGTGTATGATTGCATACAAACTGGAGCGATGTTGACGGCTACGCAACAGAAACCGGATAACGTCAACAACCTACTCGTGCGTGGTGGACTTTTTATTTGATTCGCGTTGGATGTTGTAATAATCCCAATGCAATTTCTTTTATCTATGGTCAGTGTATAACAGTGAAACGGGAAAAAGTTCACTAGTTTTATCCTGAGACGAGACCTGCAAAGACGGCTTTCTTTTTCCTCTTTTTGACACTTGTTCTTCTTTTCATCACAGTTGATTATCAATTCTCAACTGTTTCCTTGAGTGTTTCACCTAAATCCCGGGTAGAATCTTCTGAGCACAATAAACGTGTTTGCAATTTACGAATTTGTAAACTTTTTTTTTATAAAGATTTTCCTATCGGAAATAAAACACGTATTTATAACTGTTCAATAATAATCTGTCCGGCTATTGTAGAATACTTTTCAAAGTGAAAAAGTACTCGTAAAATAAAATCATTCGGAATACTTTTCGAGGGATACCAATACTTTCACACAAAAAGGTGCTGGTTGCATCTGACAATTCGTGACAGCGCTTGCTGGTTGCAGATGAAGTTACATTTTTTCCTCTTTGCAAGTCCCGTCCCAGGTTTTATCAAGCTTTGTTATGTGCTAAGACGCAAAGTTATGCGCCAGAAAAAAACACTTGGGCTCCGCTCCACTTGTGTGCTGTTCAACATGTTACAGTTACCCGAGTATATGGTTAAATGATCCGCCAATTCTATGCACTCTGATATTTCTCTAATTTAACAAAACAACGGCATGAATAAGAAAATTTACGATGTAATTACAAAATGTTTAAGTTTCAACTTATTTTCCGAGTGCTGCAATGTATTTTGTTAGTCAATGTGGGATGTGGCTTGAATGCTCTTGTAGGGGATCTAGTAGAGGATTTGAATTTGTTCAAATTGCAATCCGATCTGTTACCTTGTTGATTAAAAGAAAGAAACTTTCTGGATCATCATGTTCGCACTATATTCTAGCACAGCGGTTCTCAACCTGGGGTACATGTACCCCTGGGGGTACCTTTGCCGGGCCCAGGGGGTACCTCGGACAAAAATGCATAATGGCGGATTTTAATTAATTTCAATCAAAACTTATTGATAAGGTTTTGATGTAGAGTAGAGTGGGGCAAGAGTACGCACTTAGTTTTCAATCGATCATGTGGCCCATATGAAGCAAGCTTCTGCATATCAAATCAGTGTCGATGATTCATATACTCTTCCTTTATGTTACCCAGTGGAAAAAATATTGAAATTATTGAGATTCGTTTTAGTAGAACCCTTATTGCAAGACAAGTGAAAAACGCACTCTTACTAGGTGGGGTAAGAGCACGCATTTTCCAATCATGTGCTTTGAGTATATATCAACACAAATAAGGGTTAATAACATTTAATTGATGTTTAATGAGCATATATTAGAGAATGTTTAAAGATTACGTTACTCTTAAAGGAGAGGGGTCCTGAAAATGTGCACTTTCATTCATTGTTTTTATATATACAAAAACTACAGAGGTAAAAATATATATCAGGTTTCGCGTGGCGTATACAAAGGCATTTTTCTTAAAGAAAGTCCACCAATCACGTAAAATTTGGCAATTTCATCACCCCTCCCCTATATTACTCTATTTGTATGAAACCTCTAAAAATATATGGATCGTCACGCATCTCGCAACCCCTCCCAGCTAAACGTTGCGTAATTTATGAATGTTTCTATTGATTAAATGAAATTATCATTTAGATGAAATTGTGTTTTCGTACTATGTTCAGGTGTACAACAAGTCCTAATACAATTTCATTATTTCGCTTCAGTGCTTTGTTCGCTAAGTCCTTTCTAACACCGAATTACTTCAACTTATCCTAAAAACTTGTGATAATTTCGAATTCTGTCCCTTTTTTCTTAGTTGTTGATCTTTACGCTTTGGAAGAAGTTTTATTACGGCCGGAGATACGGGTTTGACATCATAACTTGAAGATTCATATGCGTACTCTTGCCCCACCGATTCCTGCGTACTTTTACCCCACAGTTCCAAAAATGATTCAAGTAATGGTTTTGACTTCTTGGAAAACCAAACGGATTGGTGTTCTGTTCCATAAAGTACTCTATACAATAGGTTATCGAAATGGTATAATGTTCACCTGATTGAACGTATATATGGTAATGAAATACTAGTTGCGGAAACTCAATTATTTTTAGCAAAATGACCAAAAAGTTATCTAACTCCATATCTCTCTTGTTGTTTATTCAAATCGTTTACAATTACACATGATAATAGTTGGCCAGAATACCTGTCAAACTGATGCAGTGTTGCTAGTTTATCTTTTTTTATTACTTCAAAAAATCGAAAACGTACTCTTACCCCACGCGCACTCTTGCCCCACTCTACTCTATGTATATTTTTTTTTATTTCCAATTTTTTTACATAATATGCATGGCGATCAGTAACTTGAATACTATTGAATACTTCGCTTCACAACCACAGTGGATGAAGGGCTGTGGGATAAAAGATCAAAAGGACAGAATGACGAATGAACAAATTTTAAAAATCTTCTATGCAATCTACCTGATCGAATCAGAATGTTGAATGACATGTTAAGAATATGCTTCTGAACTAAAATTTAGAGCCTATACGTTCGGAAGCCTCAATTTGAGAAACATGAAGTTTTTTTTTCGAAAAGCTCACTTATTTCGTTCCAAGAGGATTGGAAGCATCATTCTACGCTTTTCGAAAGCCTTCCAAGCAACTCGGAGGACTACTTTTAAGAGGATCGGAGGACTCCTTTCAAGAGGCTTGGAAGTCTCCTATCAAAATGTTCGAAAAACCTACTTTCTAGAGGTTCAGAGGCCTGAGAACTCTCTTTTAAGAAGCCCGGAAGCCTTCTTTTAAAACCCTCGGAAGCCTCCCTATAAGAAGTTCGGAAACTTTCTTTCAAGAGGCTAGGAAGCCTATTTTCAATAAGCCCGGAAGCCACCATTAGAGAGGCCCGGAAGGCGCCTTTAAAGAGGCCCGGAAGCCGCCTTTCAAGAGGCCCGGAAGCCTCCTTTCAAGAGGCCCGGAAGCCTCCTTTCAAGAGGCCCGGAAGCCTCCTTTCAAGAGGCCCGGAAGCCTCCTTTCAAGAGGCCCGGAAGCCTCCTTTCAAGAGGCCCGGAAGCCTCCTTTCAAGAGGCCCGAAGCCTCCTTTCAAGAGGCCCAGCCTCCTTTCAAGAGGCCCGGAAGCCTCCTTTCAAGAGGCCCGGAAGCCTCCTTTCAAGAGGCCCGGAAGCCTCCGTTCAAGAGGCCAGGAAGCCTCTTTTAAAGAGGCCAGGAAGCCTCTTTTAAAGAGGCCCGGTAAGCCTCCTTTCAAGAGGCCCGGAAGCCTCCTTTCAAGAGGCCCGAAAGCATCATTTCAAGAGGCTCGGAAGCCTACTTTCAAGAGGCCAGAAGCCTCCTTTCAAGAGGCCTGGAAGCCTCCTTTCAAGAGGCCCGGAAGCCTCCTTTCAAGAGGCCCGGAAGCCTCCTTTCGAGAGGCCCGGAAGCCTCCTTTCAAGATGAGAGACATATATCCCGTTAATTTTCAGTACAATTTTTCATATATCTTATGAGTTAAACTTATTTTCATTTACAGCAAAAAAAAAACAGGGAATACCTCAATTGATGTAAAAGTCCGAAGGGGTACCTTTCAAGAAAAAGTTGAGAACCGCTGTTCTAGCACAACACAATTGCAACATGATAACGGATTACGTGTGGTTATTGGAAGTTGATCGATCGAAAAAAAACAACCAGGAATCGAGCAGAATAACATTTTAGGAGGAGGAGAAATGTTGAGCATAAAACGAAAAAATAGTATATTTTATTAAAAGTCGAATGAAACATATATTTACAAACTGACTAGTATCTCACTTCATTCAACATTTTCATATCCCACTGCCTCTGGCCGCATGTTGTTGAATTTTTGGTGGCTTTGAACTGGTGCTGATGGCGTTTGCATGCAAGTTTTTGAAACGGACTTGTGTGGAATGTTTTTAAATCAAATTCACTGAATCTAAATTCAAGGAAAACCGAATAGAAAACAATTGTAACATGCAAATCTGATGGAAATTCATTAGATCAGATGTGCTTATACCGTTTCGGGTATTGATTGACCTAAAATTATGTTTATATGCTTTATGAAAGTCCTTCAAAAAATGCCAATTTCTTCAAATTAGTGGAATTAATATAGCTATATCTCAAAATTTGGACGTGGTAGGGCATATCTGAGGACAGATTCGGATTCAGCGAACCAAAATCTACTGAAGACACATCAATTGGTTCTGAGGACCAGCAAAAAGTTAAATTTTGTTCCCCTGTGATTCATACCATTGAATTCTAAGTATGAATAGGTGTTAAGAAAATTATTTTGAGCTTTTTAGTGGAATGTCTTCACTTGTCATAAGACGAGTTTGTACAATCCCATTGAAATTCCACTACTTAATTGTATCTTGACAGATACGTATTTCGACCTCAACAGTAAGGCCGTCTTCAGTGTCTCGTACTTGACTCGACTTGTACAAACTCGTCTTATGATGAATAGGTGAAAAAACGTGATTGAAAAGTAAAACGTTTCAAACATTATTTTGTGTTCGGGCCTAACGGAATGTTCACGCAGAATCATAACAAAACAAAACATCAAAAGTAAATAATCGGGCCACCGCGTAACGACTCATAATATACCTTATTGTTCGCAAAATCTTCTCTGTTTTGTCAAACTTTGAAGTGGAAGGCTAATTTTACTGGCATAATTAATTGAATGAATGAATAAACGAATTTATAGAACTCGATTCCACGTTGTTTTATTTAAATGATACTGTCACATATGTTTTTTGTTTTGTTTTAGTCGAATAGATATTTAATTTCGTTGATGTATCGACCTATATGCAATTCTGTTTTTGCATTTAGGAATATTGTCAAAAAGGCGATTTGTTTCACAACATAAGGTTGTCATATAGATGAGGAACTGAATAGATTACATTATGCCTTTTTCAAAACCTGGCTTAGATTGTCCATTTGACTTTCTAGAATTTTTCTGCAAAAAGTCCTAATCTAAAAACAAATCGTAAACGAAATGTAAAATTACACCATCATTTAAAATTACACGATCTTGTAACATTAAACGCTTGATGAGATTCAATTGAAATTACATGCCATTTTGTTTCGCATGCCTACACTTTCAACCGGTGTAAATTTAATATCTGACTCATTTTTACGTTTTACGTTTTACGCTCCAAATATGTGCATGAAAATAAACGTAAATTTACACAAAAATTAATACTGTGTAGGAGGTCGTAGGTTCAATTCCAGGCTCGTCCCTTTCCTATTTTGTACTTCTATCTTAGTAATTCTGTGTTTCACGTTCTAAAACGATTCTTACTGTTATAACATTCACCATTAACAATCCCAAAACATCCCGTGGCAAGGTATTTATTCATTGTTAATTCTTTAACAACAAAAAAAACCTTTCAGACGATCAACAAACATGATAAACGAAGATATAGACCAGACAGACATGTACAGATTGAAAGTACCGAAACCAATCCCAGCTCTTATTTTGTACTCTAATCACGAGCAACCCTCCCATGTTTGTCCAATCAATAATGAGTGTTAACTGGTGCAAAAAATGAAACCCAGCCTCAATTTCCGTGCTCAATATCGATCCAGCGAGCGAACCGGCCAAAATATAAACCTTAATTGGAGCTCCCGCTAGCAAGCGGTATGTACTTCCCCCGTATGGATTTTTTCCGCTTCGCAATCAAACAACCCACCAGTAGTCGGGCACGGACCAATTTTTATCCTTGATCTCTCCGGCGTCCATAAACCACAATCGATACTTTCCACCTCTCTAACATTTTTTTTATAACTTCCCCAGCACAACTACAGTGTACAGAGCAGAGCCCCGCTCCGACCGGTCCACGTTCCGGCTTTTACCTCCAGCTGTGCATAGTTTCATTACCCGGGATTTCAGGTTCAAAGTCGGCCATAGTTTTACCTCGTGTCGAGAACAAAAGCAGCTGTAGGGCATAATTAAAAGCTGCTCGTTCTCCGAAAGCTCCCCTCGTGTTGTGCTCGATTGTTCGATGGCGTAGAAAGTTTGGGTGTGCACTCGATGGACTGAATTGAAACTCAATTTGTTTCTAATGCGGAACAGAATTCCTGGAAACGGAATAGAGTTTTATTGTTTCGTTTTTGCCGAGATACGGATAGATAAAAATTGATTAAAAAGTGATGCGAACCTGAAGCATACGATATATTTATGATGCCATGTGAAATGAGTCATCGTAGGCAAGTGCTCTTTAGTTTTGTTTCAGTGCTCGGATCCTTGAACTGACGAGTTGTTCAAATTGAAATAATACAAACATCTGCTTGTTCTGTGTATGAAGTTAATTTGGCAATCCAATCATCAGACGAGTCCACTGGAATGCCAAGTGAAGATAAATATTGGAACGCTTTATTGAAAATGATTCTCGGGAAAGCTCAGATGTGTAGATCAGAGCATGTCACCGTACTTTTACAATTGAAACATCTCATCAGTATCTACTTGAACCTGAGTGCCATAAAGTACCGTTATTGAAACTAAAGATCAGTTTACCAGATCGACAGTACAAATAATAGATGAGCTAAACTTGGTCATATATGGGTAATAGAAATTTGTTTACAACGCATGTGTTTCTTTATTTTGTGTTTCATATTAGTCATTCTATCGTTCCTGAGAATCGATCGATATGGAAGTTTTAGAATCCGGCGTGGGTAATTGTATTGATCAATTCCTCTTCAACAATTTTATATTTTGGTAATATGTACAAAACTAAATTGTTTCGAAAGATACACCCGTAATTTTTGCTTCTGATACAAGCTGCAATCATGCATCAACAATTCACATTAATAAAAGGAAAATAAGGACGAACAGAAATTGATCAATACAGTTACGCCCGTATGGTTCTAAGCGTAAAATGTGAACTTTTTAAATTTTCACGGAAACTTTTCGGAATTTCATCAAATATTTTTGCAGGATCCCGGAATGTCTTCAGTTTTCTACTAAAAATCTAAAAATCTACTTCTACTAAAATCTAATGCATTCGAAATTGATTTATTAGCTTTTTCAGATGAAATTTGTACTAATCAAAGCGCGTGAGAGTAGATAAAAGTACACTGACCCCACATATATGGGTCACTTTGTAACAATAAATAGTCACTCCATCTTACATGTTGAGTTAATGAAAATGACTCATATTAATGTGTGGTCCATGATTGTGGGGTCAGTGTACCTATGTAATGAAAAAACAGAATCAATTGATACAACAAGTGAGTGGCAAGTATGAAAGTGGATAGCGAAAATTACAGCGATTTCAACCCACTGATAGGCTGATCGACAAACATAAATAGTTATATTGATTTTTGGCATTTTTCAGAGATTCATACCAGAGCCATGCTACTTCTCCTCGCGCATATCTTTCACAAACCCATTTCTTCGCCCAAATAGTATCATATTCGAACTGTATTTCATCTTTTTTCGCCAACTGAATAATGTTTGATTTAAAAAATGTTTGTTCTCACAATTGGCCCTCTGTTAATCTTCAGTTTCTATTAATTTTCATACTTGCCGCTCGCTTGTGGTATCGATTGGTTCTGTTTCTTCATTACTTTCATCTACTACCTTGCGCTTTGAGAAGCACATTTTTCCGAAAAAAGCTAATATAAATGATCCTGATATAAACTCTTTGCATTGTCTATAAGGGCCGTTTGGCCGAAAGCCATTCAAGGGAAAGCCATTTGACCGAATGCCACTTGGTAGAATAACACATCAAGCCGAAACTTTTCTTTCCGTATTCAATTTGGCCAAATTGAATGTTTGATTGAAACGGTTATTCGGTCGAAAACGATTTGGCTGAAAATGTTAATTACCTGGAACCCGAGCAGCACTCATATTGCGCATCGATCACAGTAGCTTATATATGATCGGATTCAGTTACAATATGGTTACTGCAACCAGATTTAGTCAACTTGTGCTGCTTGGGAAGCGACATGAGGCCGAACGGGACATATGGCCTAAAAGTCATTTGCCCCATCAGGTCATTTAGCCAAAACTGCCGTTTGACAGTAAGGGCAATTTACTGACGGTTGAAAATGTCATTTGTTTCAGCCGAAAGCCATTTGGCCGAATGCCACTAGGCCGAACAAACCATTAGGCCGAAACCCGTCTGGCCGAAAGTCATTTGGCCGAAAAGGTCATTTAGCCGGAAGGTTCGTTTGGCCGGAAAGGTCATTTAGCCAAAAGGATCGTTTGGCCGAAAGGGTCATTTGGCGTTAAGGGTCATTATGCCGAAAGGGTCATTTGGCCGAAAGGGTAATTTTGCCGAAACAGCCATTTGGCCGAAACAGCCTAGTGGGATTCGTCCAAATGGCTTTCGGCCATTGACAACTGGTGATTTGATCGAGAAAGGCGTTTGCCCTTACAAGTCGCTTTGCCGAAATGGTTGTTTGGCCGAAATGGTCCTTTGACAGAAAGGGCCATTTGGTCGGAAATATCATTTGCTGAACGGGTGAAATGTCGACAATTCGGCTCAATCAACTTTTTAGGCTAAATGATCAGTTCAGCCGAATGAAACTCTAGGCCAAAAGCCCTTTCTTTCGACCAAACAACTATAACCAGTTCGTCCAAACGACATTTTCGAACGTAGGCCCAATCCGGCCAAATGACATCTTCGGCCAGATAGTTTTTGGCATAATGGTTAGATAGCCCAAATGAAATATTCGACCAAACAACTTTTGGCTAAACGGTTCTTTCCGTCGTTTAGCCAGAAGTTGTTTGGCGAAAAGCCATTTGTTCGAATTTGGCCAAATGGATCATACGGTCGAAAATGTCATTTGCTTTAAAATAGTTGTGGTTGGGGTTATATGGTTTAAAATACTGACCTGTACGGCCAAATGGTCGTTTCTGTGCTTGCCCTAACAAGTCGAAATAGTTGTTTAGCCGAAATTGTCGATTGACGGAATGGTCCATTTGGCTGAAAATGTCACTCCTTAATAAGTAAGATGTCTACCCGTTTGTCCAAATGATATTTCCGACTAATTGCTCATTTTGCTAAATGACCATTCTGACCAAATGGCCTACGAGTCATTGGGCCAAAAATGTCGACCCGTAAGGCCAAATATCCTTTCATGTCAAACGAATTTTTGGGTCAAATTATTAGATAATGTTATGTTTTTTCAATGGTTAAGTTAGTTTGAACTAGAAATCAAATAAATGAAATGAAAAAAAAATTATGTCATTTCGTTTGAAAAAAAATATTTTTCCTGATATCTTTGAGAACAATTGAAAAGTGAGTAATGGCAGCTCATTAAATAAATATTTCAATATGTATTAAAATGATAAAAAAAATCCCAGCTCAAAATTGGAAAAAGAACATATGAAATGATTAATTTGAAGGTTTTTAATGAAACAGCGATGATCTTCCACTATATCGGTTGGGACAATATTCGTAAAAATTGGAAAATTATCTGGCACGGATTTTACGTGATTTGAAGTGCTGGGGTGTCCCATCATCAATGGGTTTCCTAGATCTGTATCTGGGCAATTGCCACACCTTGAGCTCCTTTAAATGCTACAACATTCCATACTCCATAGCTTGGAACATTAACTTATTGAACGCGACATATTTTTCTAATAAAAAGTACAGTTTAACCATTTTCAAGAAATGAATAAAACATTATTTTCAGTTAATACAATTACTTATTGTACTATCAGTGAGTTAGATATCTTAATTCTGACCAGGTTGCAGAAATCGCTCTCAATAGATAATTAACAACGATAAAAAAGAGGCAAAACTTCTTTGAATCATAACAAGCCATGAAAACAAATCTGTCGCATTGTATACAAGTTGAAAAAAACTGATTTGGTCTCCACCGAGGGGGTTCAATAAAAATCATTGTTCTCGCTCATTTTATGTTCAATCCCCCAAATCAGTTCAATCCCCATAGTAACATTTTGGCTTAATGCTGGTGTTATGAAAACTCATATGTGAATATGTACGTTATGTGAAAGATATTGATTTGGAAAATGTATTGGAGGTAACCACTTTCCCTTCGATGGGACTCGAACCCATGACCCTACAGTACGCTAGACTGGTGCTTTAACCAACTAAGCTACGAAGGACCTTCGTCGGCCTTCGCAACCTAGCGGCTACTGAACGAGCTCGAGATTCCCAAATTGGACGCATAGTCAAATCACTCGCAATCCATTTCTCAAGCCAATACTTCCACATGTGTATTGTACACGTCCACATTAGACGGAGGTCCTTCGTAGCTTAGTTGGTTAAAGCACCAGTCTAGCGTACTGTAGGGTCATGGGTTCGAGTCCCATCGAAGGGAAAGTGGTTACCTCCAATACATTTTCCAAATCAATATCTTCCACATAACGTACATATTCACATATGAGTTTTCATAACATTGTAAATTAACGTCCAAGTCGGGTGGTTTAATCCCCGGAAATAGACAATTACCTTTGATTGAACTTAATGCTGGTATTATAACACTCTTCAAGAGCAATTTATGATCTTTAAAAGGAATATAAAACACTCGATAAAACATGAAATGTTACTTGGGATATCGTAACAGTTTACGAGAACGTCTCTCACGGTATGCTAGCTATCGAGAGTGTATACAGACATGATAAATGAGATATTTTTTCATTCTCCTTTGGATTCAAACCCTGATCTTGAATAAATTTGCTGCGGAATGATATAACTCTCACCTGAATTTTTGCACCAAAATTTGAAAAATTAGATCAACATTAATTTTTTAACTCGAAGTAAGCAGCTAAAAAATCACTCAAAACAAATGAAATAACAATAAAAAAATAATTGTGTGTTATTTTCTTGGTTGATCCATATTTATTGTTTCATTTTTTTATTGTTGAAAACCAAATCATTCCACCTAGCGGTGATGATGCCATTATCGATACAATGGTATCTTAGAAAGTTTTAAAACAAATGGTCGGCAGTTATAAAATTCAATGCAACTTGTTTTGAGAACATTGGGAAAATATTACTACCTACACATACGCACTGAAACAAACCCACACACGGACAGATAAATATTTGCACAGTTTGTCGAGCTAAGTCGATTGGTATGAAACACTATGAGTCTCCGAGCCTTCTAAAAAATCATCTGATAATGATCGAAACGATTGATGATCAAAGTTGGGAAAAAAATCAACAAAAAAGATTTTTAAAACAAGTTAAAATTTTCAAATCAAATAATCAAGAACAACAGCCTTATACGTTCTACAGTAATGGTTTTAAAAATATGAAAAAAAGACATGATTTTACCTACGGAGGAAATATTTACAATACAACGATTACGATACATTTAATGCCTTAATTATGTTTACAAGACTATGAATGACAAAATAATAAAAATACTATATAACACTGATAGTGGTTATAGTATTGCTAATTAACAATTACATATTATGTTTTTCACTTTGCAACAATTGTTTCTTCGGTTGTTAACGAAATTTCCCAGATCACAATCATTATATAAGCAATCAAAAAATCTACAGTGCCAGCTAAAATTTTGCCAGTTTGCCACTCTCCATTAGGATTCATTGCGCTCATTATTTTACTTGATAGAAATAAGCTGAGAAAGCGTAAAGATTCTACATCATTGAATTTGAGCGACGTGGGACGCAAAGTGAGGCAGAATTAAAGTTGAACAAAAGCCAATATCTTAGATGAAACAAACAAATTGCTTCATCGAATCCTATTCGGAAACCCACCGCCCCCCCTCTCTGATAAATTTTCTGGTCACGCCACTGACATAGGTATTTAAACAGATTCACTTATACGGATTTCAACTAGACCTGTGCACCGATTGAAAATTTGCCGGCAGCGGGGTGATAGATCATCTTTAGCCAGCGGCAGCGGTGGTTCCTTTAGGAATTTCCCCGGAAGCTCCTCCAGGAATTCCTCCGGAAGTTCCTCCAGGAATTTCTCCGGAAGTTCCTTCAGGAATTTCCTCGGAAGGTCCCCTTAGGAAATTATTCCGAAAGTTCCTTCAGGAAGTTCCTCCGGAAGTTCCTCCAGGAATTCCTCCGGAAGTTCCTCCAGGAATTCCTCCGGAAGTTCCTCCAGGAATTCCTCCGGAAATTCCTCCAGGAATTCCTCCGGAAGTTCCTCCAGGAATTCCTCCGGAAGTTCCTCCAGGAATTCCTCCGGAAGTTCCTCCAGGAATTCCTCCGGAAGTTCCTCCAGGAATTCCTCCGGAAGTTCCTCCAGGAATTCCTCCGGAAGTTCCTCCAGGAATTCCTCCGGAAGTTCCTCCAGGAATTCCTCCGGAAGTTCCTCCAGGAATTCCTCCGGAAGTTCCTCCAGGAGTTCCTCCGGAAGTTCCTCCAGGAATTCCTCCGGAAGTTCCTCCAGGAATTCCTCCGGAAGTACCTCAAGGAATTCCTCCGGAAGTTCCTCAAGGAATTCCTCCGGAAGTTCCTCCAGGAATTCCTCCGGAAGTTCCTCCAGGAATTCCTCCGGAAGTTCCTCCAGGAATTCCTCCGGAAGTTCCTCCAGGAATTCCTCCGGAAGTTCCTCCAGGAATTCCTCCGGAAGTTCCTCCAGGAATTCCTCCGGAAGTTCCTCCAGCAATTCTATCGGAAGTTCCTCCAGGAATTCCTTCGAAAGTTCCTCCAGGAATTCCTCGGTAGTTCCTCCAGGAATTCCTCGGTAGTTCCTCCAGGAATTCCTCGGAAGTACCTCCAGGAATTCCTCGGAAGTACCTCCAGGAAATCCTTCGGAAACTCCTCCAGGAATTCCTTCGGAAGTTCCTTCAGGAATTCCTCCGGAAGTCCCTTAGGAATTCCTCCGGAAGTTTCTCCAGGAATTCCGCCGGAAGTTCCTCCAGGAATTCCTCCGGGAGTTCCTCCAGCAAATTCTTCGGAAGTTCCTCCAGGAATTCCTCCGGAAGTTCCTCCAGGAATTCCTCCGGAAGTTCCTCCAGGCATTCCTCCGGAAGTTCCTCCAGGAATTCCTCCGGAAGTTCCTCCAGGAATTCCTCCGGAAGTTCCTCCAGGAATTCCTCCGGAAGTCCCTCAGGAATTCCTCCGGAAGTTCCTCCAGGAATTCCTCCGGAAGTTCCTCCAGGAATTCCTCCGGAAGTTCCTCCAGGAATTCCTCCGGAAGTTCCTCCAGGAATTCCTCCGGAAGTTCCTCCAGGAATTCCTCCGGAAGTTCCTCCGGAAGTTCCTCCAGGAATTCCTCCGGAAGTTCCTCCAGGAATTCCTCCGGAAGTTCCTCCAGGAATTCCTCCGGAAGTTCCTCCAGGAATTCCTCCGGAAGTTCCTCCAGGAATTCCTCTGGAAGTTCCTCCAGGAATTCCTCCGGAAGTTCCTCCAGGAATTCCTCCGGAAGTTCCTCCAGGAATTCCTCCGGAAGTTCCTCCAGGAATTCCTCCGGAAGTTCCTCCAGGAATTCCTCCGGAAGTTCCTCCAGGAATTCCTCGAGAAGTTCCTCCAGGAATTCCTCCGGAAGTTCCTCCAGGATTTCCTCCGGAAGTTCCTCCAGGAATTCCTCCGGAAGTTCCTCCAGGAATTCCTCCGGAAGTTCCTCCAGGAATTCCTCCGGAAGTTCCTCCAGGAATTCCTCCGGAAGTTCCTCCAGGAATTCCTCTGGAAGTTCCTACAGGAATTCCTCCGGAAGTTCCTCCGGAAGTTCCTCCAGGAATTCCTCCGGAAGTTCCTCCAGGAATTCCTCCGGAAGTTCCTCCAGAAATTCCTCCGGAAGTTCCTCCAGGAATTCCTCCAGAAGTTCATCCAGGAATTACTTCGGAAGTTCCTCCTGGAACTACTACGGAATCTCCTCTAGAAATTCCTCCGGAAGTTCCTCCAGGAATTCCTCTGGAAGTTCCTCCAGGAATTTCTCCGGAAGTTCCTCCAGGAATTCCTCCGGAAGTTCCTCCAGGAATTCCTCCGGAAGTTCCTCAGGAATTCCTCCGGAAGTTCCTCCAGGAATTCCTCCGGAAGTTCCTCCAGGAATTCCTCCGGAAGTTCCTCAGGAATTCCTCGGAAGTTCCTCCAGGAATTCCTCCGGAAGTTCCTCAGGAATTCCTCCGGAAGTTCCTCCAGGAATTCCTCCGGAAGTTCCTCCAGGAATTCCTCGGAAGTTCCTCCAGGAATTCCTCCGGAAGTTCCTCCAGGAATTCCTCCGGAAGTTCCTCCAGGAATTCCTCGGAAGTTCCTCCAGGAATTCCTCCGGAAGTTCCTCCAGGAATTCCTCCGGAAGTTCCTCCAGGAATTCCTCGGAAGTTCCTCCAGGAATTCCTCCGGAAGTTCCTCCAGGAATTCCTCCGGAAGTTCCTCCAGGAATTCCTCGGAAGTTCCTCCAGGAATTCCTCCGGAAGTTCCTCCAGGAATTCCTCCGGAAGTTCCTCCAGGAATTCCTCCGGAAGTTCCTCAGGAATTCCTCCGGAAGTTCCTCCAGGAATTCCTCGGAAGTTCCTCCAGGAATTCCTCGGAAGTTCCTCCAGGAATTCCTCCGGAAGTTCCTCCAGGAATTCCTCGGAAGTTCCTCAGGAATTCCTCCGGAAGTTCCTCCAGGAATTCCACCGGAAGTTCCTCCAGGAATTCCTCCGGAAGTTCCTACAGGAATTCCTTCCGAAGCTCCTCCAGGAATTCCTCCGGAAGTTCCTCCAGTAATTCCTCCGGAAGTTCCTCCAGGAATTCCTCCGGAAGTTCCTCAGGAATTCCTCCGGAAGTTCCTCCAGGAATTCCTCCGGAAGTTCCTCCAGGAATTCCTCCGGAAGTTCCTCCAGGAATTCCTCGGAAGGTCCTCCAGGGATTCCTCCGGAAGTTCCTCCAGGAATTCCTCCGGAAGTTCCTCCAGGAATTCCTCCGGAAGTTCCTCCAGGAATTCCTCCGGAAGTTCCTCCAGGAATTCCTCCGGAAGTTCCTCCAGGAATTCCTCCGGAAGTTCCTCCAGGAATTCCTCCGGAAGTTCCTCCAGGAATTCTCCGGAAGTTCCTCCAGGAATTCCTCGGAAGTTCCTCCAGGAATTCCTCCGGAAGTTCCTCAGAATTCCTCCGGAAGTTCCTCCAGGAATTCCTCGGAAGTTCCTCCAGGAATTCCTCCGGAAGTTCCTCCAGAATTCCTCCGGAAGTTCCTCCAGGAATTCCTCCGGAAGTTCCTCCAGGAATTCCTCCGAAGTTCTCCAGAATTCCTCCGGAAGTTCCTCCAGAATTCCTCGGAAGTTCCTCCAGGAATTCCTCCGGAAGTTCCTCCAGGAATTCCTCCGGAAGTTCCTCCAGAATTCCTCCGAAGTTCCTCCAGGAATTCCTCCGGAAGTTCCTCCAGGAATTCCTCCGGAAGTTCCTCCAGGAATTCCTCCGGAAGTTCCTCCAGGAATTCCTCCGGAAGTTCCTCCAGGAATTCCTCCGGAAGTTCCTCCAGGAATTCCTCCGGAAGTTCCTCCAGGAATTCCTCCGGAAGTTCCTCCAGGAATTCCTCCGGAAGTTCCTCAGGAATTCCTCGGAAGTTCCTCCAGGAATTCCTCCGGAAGTTCCTCAGGAATTCCTCGGAAGTTCCTCAGGAATTCCTCCGGAAGTTCCTCCAGGAATTCCTCCGGAAGTTCCTCGAGCAATACGTCCGGACGTTCCACCGGTAGTTCCTCCGGCAGATCCTCCAGGAATTCCTCGGAAGTTCTCCAGAATTCCTCCGGACGTTCCTCCTGGAATTACTCCTGAGTTCCTCCCAGAATTCCTCCGGAGTTCCTCCCGGAATTCATCCGCAAGTTCCTCCAGGAATTCCTCCGGAAGTTCCTCCAGGAATTCCTCCGGAAGTTCCTCCAGGAATTCCTCCGGAACTTCCTCCAGGAATTCCTCCGGAAATTCCTCCAGGAATTCCCTCGGAAATTTTTCCAGGAATTCCTCCGGAAATTCCTCCAAGAATTCCTCCAGGAATTCCCTCGGAAATTCTTCCAGGAATTCCATCGGAAATTCTTCCAGGAATTCCTCCGAAAATTCTTCCAGGAATTCCTCCGGAAATTCTTCCAGGAATTCCTCCGGAAATTCTTCCGGGAATTCTTCCGCAAATTCCTCCAGGAATTCCTCCGGAAGTTCCGCCAGGAATTCCTCGGAAATTCCTCCAGGAATTCCTCCGGTAATTCCTCCAGAATTCCTCGGAGGTTCCTCCAGGAATTCCTCGGAAGTTCCTCCAGGAATTCCTCCGGAAGTTCCTCCAGGAATTCCTCCGGAAGTTCCTCCAGGAATTCCTCCGGAAGTTCCTCAGGAATTCCTCCGGAAGTTCCTCCAGGAATTCCTCCGGAAGTTCCTCCAGGAATTCCTCCGGAAGTTCCTCCAGGAATTCCTCCGGAAGTTCCTCCAGGAATTCCTCCGGAAGTTCCTCCAGGAATTCCTCCGGAAGTTCCTCCAGGAATTCCTCGGAAGTTCCTCCAGGAATTCCTCGGAAGTTCCTCCAGGAATTCCTCCGGAAGTTCCTCAGGAATTCCTCCGGAAGTTCCATCAGGAATTCCTTCGGAAGTTCCACCAGGAAATCCTCCGGAAATTCCACCAGGAATTCCTCCGGAAGTTACTCCGGAAGTTCCACCAGGAATTCCTCCGGAAACTCCTCCGGAAGTTCCACCAGGAATTCCTCCGGAAGTTCCTCCAGGATTTCCCCTAGAAGTCCCTCCAGGAATTCCTCCGGCAGTTCCTCCAGGAATTCCTCCGGAAGTTTCTCCAGGAATTCTTCGGAAGTTTCTCCAGGAATTCCTCCGGAAGTTCCTCCAGGAATTCTTTTGAAAGTTCCTCCAGGAATTCCTCCGGAAGTTCCTCCAAGAACTCCTCCGAAAGTTCCTCCAAGAACTCCTCCGAAAGTTCCTCCAAGAACTCCTCCGAAAGTTCCTCTAGGAATTTCTCCGGAAGTTCCTCTGGAAGTTCCTCTAGGAATTTCGTAAGATTCCTACGAAAGTTCCTCCAAGAGTCCCTCCGGAAATTCCATCAGGAATCTGATGGAATGTTCCTGTAGGACTTCTTCGAGAAGCTTCTCGAGAAATTCCTTCAAAAGTTCCATAAAAATTCCTACAGGAATTCCCAAAGAAGTTTCTTCAAGAATTTCTTAGGAAGTCACTACAGGAGTTCCTCTGAAAGAACCTACAGTAATTCCTCCATAAGTTACTTCAAAAATTGCTCCGGAAACATCTCCGGGAATTCCTACAAAAATTTCTTCAATAATTCCTCCTGAAGTTATTCCAAGAATTTCTCCGAAAGTCTCTTCAGAATTTCCTCCAGAAGTCTCTCCATAGTTTCCTTTAGGAGTTGCTCCAGGAATTCATCCGGAAGATCTTCCAGAAGTTCTTGCAAAGATTCCACTAGAAATTAGTTGGGAAGGTCCTCCAAGAATTTTTGGGAAAGTTTCTTCAGGAATTCCTCGGAAAGTTCCTCCAAGAGATCTTCCCGGATTTCCATCAAAAGTTCAATCAAAACTCTCACAAGAAGTTTTTTCAGGAAGTTTTTCCAAGAATTTATTCGAAAATCTCCAGGAATTCTTTCGGACGATCCTCAGGAAGTTCGCCCGGAAGTCTCTCGCCCGGAAGAAGGATTTTTTCTTTAGTTCTTCTTTAAAAATTTCTGTGGGGTCTAAAAATTCTATAGAAACTATTACTAAACTATTACGAAATTTACCCGTGCATTCCACCAGAAAGTTTATTTATTTAAGTAGGTGGGGATTATTTAGATTTTTTACGCATAGTCCGGTAAAACATCCACCAGTTTTTCGTCTGGAGTACCTACAGAAATTTCTCCAAGAACTCTTCATGAATTGCTTCGAGAACTCTCCAGAAATTCACAATGAACTCCTTTCGAAACTCACAAAAAAACCTCTCCAGGTATTTCCAAAAACATTCCTCCAAGAAGCCCGTAATAAAATAGCCTCATGCTGATATAAAAAATCACTGGTGCTGTTAAATATTGAATTGAAGATGTTTTACCTTCCTGGTACAACAAAGTTGTACCGGAAGGCTACTATCCAAAAGCGAACTTTTTATAGGAGGTTCCAAAACAATTATATATCAATATACCAATCAACTGAACGAACTGAACAAATGTTTGTCTGTTCGATTGTATGTAGGTGCACAAAAGCTAAGAAAACCATTATTAAACTGTTTAAATAGTACACCTCAACCGATTTTCTTGCATCATGTTGCATTCCCCATACAATAAAGCCTAGCTAATCACTATTGAATTTGATCGAGCGTTCAAAACTTATGAAGAAAATGGTGACGCGAACTAAAATGGTTAGTGTCTTGCTTAAATATTAAATGAGCATTATCATTACTAGGTGAAAAAAAATCAGATTTCAAAATACCTTTTTATACAAACTTAACCTGAATTAGAAAACCTACAAGCTAGCTGCTGCTTTTGTGCGCCATTTCCACGCAGGAACAAACACGTCCTTATGCATTACGCATCAAACGTACTCCCTTCAACACTCGAAACGAATTCCAAGCTCATAAATCACCTTCTCCAAAGCATGATGGAAACACTTGCCGACAAAAGTGTTTCCCTTCGGTTCAATCTCACTCCACCCCTGATTTCAGTCCATCAATATCGAGCGGCAATACCTTCCCTGGGAGGTGCACCTGGGCCGTCCTCGACACCACCTGTGCCCTTCGTAGCTTCGGTTCAAGAACCGTACAGCTACAGCTTTTGCTGCTGCTGCTGTTGTCGGTGTAGCGTGACACATCATCTCGTTTGTTCCGACCCCGTCCGGAGCGAATTTCGATGAAGCCGGAACAAGTGTCCGAGATAGCGCCCGAACAAATAACTGTCAATTGGAAAATTGAGGAAAGGCCACCGCCCTTCCGAGTCGATACAGAGCCGTACATTCGGGCCATGCTTGAGTAAGAACGGGGGTGCGGAAACACCCAAAGCAAGCAACTCGACGTTGTTATGAGTGTTTGCTCCCGGGTATCATTCCATCTAGCAGAGCTCAGTAGCTGTGTGGCGGTAGGTCACCGTTATGTACGGTACGGTGGAGGGCCTGGCCACGGCCAGCAATACTACGAGCAACCAGCCAGCCATCAACGGTATATCTGGTAGACAGTGTCGCAATGCGAAAATTTCATGCCGTCGGTCGGTCGTAGCCGTTTATGTTTTATACACAAGACTCAAAAACTCTTCACAGAAGAGTGTGCTTTCGTCCCCCAGGCGAAACGTGGGAAAACAACAACATAAAGTGTACGGCGGCAACAATAAATGAGAATTTCGTGCTCTTCGCCTCCCGCTCGACGGGGTTTGGGTTTAAACCATTTGAGAAGTTTTGAATTTTTCATTACGCTTCCCGAGATGGTTGCAGCTTCGAAATTTATCTACGATCAAAACCAGCGATTCTGGTGCTAAAGATAGTACCCGTCAGGCAGCGAACTTATTTGACTATTCATGAGCCGAAAAGTCTTTCCATCAAGGAGTGACTTTTTAAAGTTGGATATTCTTCGAAATTTTAGATGAACTATTTGGTTGACTTTGTGATAGAGTTCGGTCCAGGCATTTGTTTGTCTTCATATATGTTTAGCTCTTGGAATTCTAATCGTGTGGCTCGTTTATTCTCATGTTTGCGTTTCGCTGTCTCAAACCAAACTCATTTTTTCCTTGCATAACAAACTTTTCTGTTGTTGGGTTCACCGTTGAAAGACGGTAAAGAAAAAGAAAAAAGTAAGGAAGAAGACAAAAGGATGAAAAGAGAAAGAAGACAGAAGATAAAAGAGAAAGGAAAAACAAGGGAATGTTTAATTTTTATATGCTCGGGAGTTACACCAATCAAATGTTGGAAAAACATGAAAAAATCTACAAAAGTAGTACGAACAAAAATGGGGAAAGTTTATTATATATGAGATATATTCTCGAAATTCCGTTGCTAAATATCTTATTGAACTTAATCACCAGACCACCGTAGTAGCAGTTCATTTTAGTGCCATTGAAAACGAATAACACGAACCGTTCCTAAAAAGTTCTGCTTCGAACACGCTACACGACCCAACTGGTGGTGTTCGTTGGCACAAAACGATGACAAATAAATGAAACTCTGGGTAGATCTCACAAAACCAAGATGGAGCAGGTTATGCGCTTAAAGTTGGTCATCGGTCTGGCGTGTCCGACGGCAGCATCACGCCGGAAAAGTCTGCACTTTTCGATGAAGAAAAACACGGCCATGGAGGCCATGTTTTCGTTGCTTTCTCCGTTCCGTCTATCTTTTGCGGTGACGAAACAAAAGCTCAGTAGATGCGATGGATGGTTCAAAGTTTGGAGTTTTTGCTTCTCTGGTTCTGCTCTGCTCAATCGCTGGCTGGTCAGTGTTGGTTTTTCGGTGCCTGGATGATGTGAAAAACGTTTTCCCATGCAGGATTTTCGGCATGGACGTTTGATGAAAGAGAAACTCAAACAAACGAACGTCTGATCCGGCATCGGTGGATTGCTGAGTCTGAGTGTGTTCTGTTCTGACCCAGTACCCGGCACAATGTCCAGAACTAGTTTCTATTGCTCGCAAAAAGTTTCTTTGGATCATATGCAGAAGTGTTTTTTGTGGAAATGATTAGAAAATAAAGAACTGTTGGAATGATATGAAGCAGATGAAATATGGAGTGATGCTGACCTGAGATGAGAATTGATACCTTCCTTGATAAATCAAGAAATTGGCATCAGTGTAGGTAGGATGGCCCGTCCATGAATTGACTGACTGTTTTTTCAAATTTTGTACAAACATCTCGGTAGCTTGCCAGCGTCATTATATAGCGTAATTAGATAATGTTACAATCCAAGATGTTCATTTGAACAAAATTATAACTTGAACTTAGAAGGATTAGGAGAAGAGCGAAGTGGATATGATAGTTTGACTGTTGGGCTGTTGGCGACATATCCAAAACCAACAATCTCAATAGTGCTAATGCTCAGAGCAGTTTACTTCACACTGCACTACATCAAGTTGCCAAAAACTCCCTGCAGCAACTGAATCAGCTTAAGAACTAATTCCAATAACTTCACCATGCTGATATTAAAAAGCATTTTAATCGAAAATCAATGATCCATATCAGCTTTACTACTAATCCATTTAGCAACACCCATTCAGAATGCAAGACTAATCTTCCTGAAAAATGCATAACCCATCCCGGGTTCCCGGGGGAAGCATAATCGCCACTCAAAGGAGACGACGATTAAAAGCGGGAAAATACGTGTCCGATGTTGGCAACCAGAACTCAACCCCCGAAAACACACATCCTTCCATATACTTACGGTACATGTCCAGCTCGATCCGGCTGGTCAGGGGGGCCACCAGCTTCGTGTTGGTCGCCTTGCAGGTGAACACCGAGTGCAGATGGTGCCGTTGCACCGAGTTCCACAGCAGCCGGTTCTCGATGACGTTGCCGGTGTTTTGCTCGATCTGATTATCCACCAGATTATCGTTGATAAACCAAAGCACGTCGGGCTGTGGTCGTCCTGGAGGGGCGAAGCAAAATAAAACAAAATAAAGGATTTAAACATAGGGCGATTAGAGTGCAACAATTTCGGTACGGGTGGTGCGACTAAATGGTTTGGGAAATGGGCGAACTGTGTGAGAAATAGTGGAGACGAAAATCGCATGAACTTTTTCATGCACGTGACATGATTGTAGGAAGAAAAATATGACATTGGAAGACATACACTTCACGTAATATGCATCAGCGTTGTGATTAGGGGAAAATTGCTTAGCTACAATTTTGTGATTAGGGAAAAATTGCTACAAGACAATTTTTCTGGTACCCAAATTATGAATCTTCACGTTGGATTTGAAGAGTTGGAAAAGAGTTCACAGCAAAGAACCATTAATTTCGGTGCGGTACGAATAATGCTCGGATACCAGCATAAAACCAAAATATTACTAAGGTTGACTCATCAAGAAAAACCTGCAGGTCGGATAACAATAGCACTCAAAAAAGAACCGTATTTTTAGGCCTAGACATGAATTTCATACCCAAATATCAACATGAATGTTGTTAAACATTTTCAATTATGTTGTAACATCATTTAGAATTGGGGAACTGTAAAGTTGCTTAAGGTGTCGGTTTTACCCACTTTTCCCCTAATGAACACTAAGCTGCGAGGCGATTGTTCAGTGGGGATCAAAGAAGAAAAATTTCCTCCATGCCCTGAAAAGGAGAAAAAGGACGCCTTACACCAGACAGCCCCTAGCCATCGCGGCGATGAAATCGCTCTGGTTTGGGGGAGCCCAAGGACGTTCCAATGCACAGTGGCGAAAACCGTTTGTTAAACAGATCTTATATTATACGATTTAGCCTAATGGTGTCTTCCAGATATTTCATCAGTAAGTTAATGCGCTCCTCAGGAGGTGTAGTTAATTTTCAGTTTCGTGGCGCACTGGGTAATGTGGCTTCTGTTGTTTACTCTTCTTCCTCTTCGGGGATGTGAGACTGATTTCAAGGAAGGAAGGAAAAAAACATCACCTTCATCCAATGCTGCCGAATATTTACAACCCTGCATACAGGCATATGGAGACTAGACATGTGCGCCGCCACGCCTAGAGATGTCGTAAAATCCCGATTAATCGATTAGTTACTAATCGATTACTCTTGATTCTTGTCGATTATTGAATCGATTAATCATTGTATAGTAATCGATTCAAAATTAATCGATTATCACAACGATGAATCGATTAATCGAAATAATCAATTAATTTTCGACATCTTTATGATGTCGTAAAATTCTGATTAATCGATTAGTAACTAATCGATTACTCACGATTCATCTCGATTATTGAATCGATTAATCGTTGGGTAATAATCGATTCAAAATTAATCGATTATCACAACGATGAATCGATTAATCGAAGTAATCGATTAATTTGCGACATCTCTACGCCACGCTGCCGCTGCCGACGATTTTCTCACGCCGCCGTCGCCAGCTTTTTTTGCTGTTAACCTTCCGGGACTCGCATTGTTGTAAAAAGTACAACACATTGAGTAAAAATGAGATATCTTTTTAGTCAGTTGCCCAATTTGCACGTGGGCATCTGACTAAAAAAAGGTTGCAAAAAAAAGGTTCTTCATAAATTGAGAAGATAATAAAAGTGATTCGATAGGCTCGGGAAAATATAGCTAAATAAAATACTCAGGTGCACTGGGAAAAGTGAACTATACATCCTAAAGTAGCTATTTACTGCTAGACTAGTCAAGTTGAAGGTACAGGATTGAAATAGAAACAGTGCGGAAATCCATTTCTTGTTCTAGCGATTGCTGGAACATGAGAAATGTAGAAAAAGATACAAAGTAGAAGAATGAAATGGGCCTGAGATCGAAGCCAAGGCCTCCTGCGTATGAGGCAGAAACGGAAGCATTTATGACTACCAAGCACACTTTTTTAAACATATCAATTTTCAAATTACCAAATAACTGCAAATGACGGCACTTTTAAATCCCACATATCCTGAGATATCTAACAAAACTGGTTGACCCATATATCACCATCTAGCGGATGTAATCCAACAGTTTTTTAGAATAATGGTTTTAATCCTCGAGCAGCTGGGTAGAAGACATCCGCTCTCTTATTTCGCAGATCCGGGGATATATAACCAAATTGGTGGTCTCAAATGCACTAGGGCTACTCTACGGATGAGTTTTAAGCTCCACAATTTTTCAACTTATTGGTTTACAATCCCCGAACAACTTTGTAGAAGATGGCAATTTTCTAAATCCCACAAATCCCGAGATACCGAAGAACTGATATCTCATTTACAGTAGCGCCTGCTTGCGGATTCAGTTTCTTAACATATTGGTTTCCAATCCTCGAACAGTAGAAGACGGTAGCTTATTAAATCTCACAGATACATATACATTAGCGCTGCCTTACGGATGAATTCTGAGCTAAACAGTTTCCCAACTTATTGGTTTCAAATGCTAGAACAACTTAATAGAAGATGGCAATTTTCTAAATCCAACAGATCCCGAGATACCAAACCAAACTGATCTCTCATATACACTAGCGCCACCTTGCGGATGAATACTAAACAAAACAGTTTCTCGACATATTGGTTTCCAAACCTCGAACAACTTTGTAGAAGACGGCAATTTCCTAACTCCCACAGATCCCGAGATATCGAACGAAACTGGTATTTTCATATACACTAACGCGGCTAAGTGGAAGAATTCCAAATCATTTTTTTTTCTTGACTGACATGGAATTAAAGATGGATTAAGATTTTTTTTCCACTACGCTCGGGTTTTAAGAATTGTTATAAGAAACATCGCGCCATTTATGTAAGAGAGAGTGAGACACACGACGATCCCTGAAGCAGACCTGAGGAGAGAGCTTAGGCAGTGTATCGCGAGATCCTAGAGCAACCGATCGAGTTTTAGCGTTGCTCCGCGAGCAGTGTGTTTTTTGAAGGAAATCCCGTTTAATTATACTTTTTGTTATGTTGAAATATCTTTAATAAAAATAAATAATCTCACATGGGGGCTCAACCGGGATTTTCCTCATGTTTTGAGTGCATTTGAGCGTGGATTGCGAATTGAAGACCGGGCTTCAGTTTTCTGCAAATGGCGGCGTGAGGCCCTAGCGTGGAAGACGTGGTCATATGAGTCAGAGTGTTTCGTGCGGTGCTGGCGACAGAGAGAAGTCTCCGCACCATAGAGAACCGTGAGCGTGGATTAGTGAGAGGAGTCGTCGAGAATACGTCTCATAAGAAAGTGTGTGTGACCAAAGTGCAATAAGAAGTAGTCCAACATGTTCGTGCGAGAAGTGTTGACAAGGCTTACAAATGAGCAACTCCGCGAGTTTTGCTCTGCCAAAAGTTTACCAAACACCGGTAAAAAGAAAAACTGATTCGGCGACTGCTGAGTGTCAGTGGAAACAACGAAGAAGAGACTATGCTCCACTCAGCCAGAGAAAATCTTCTCACTTCTACTCCTGAAAACCACGAAAAGGAATCCGAAAATTATCGTCGAGTGATGATGAAAGTGTGGGTGCGCGAGGTCGTGTACCACAGTTTACATTCAGTGATATTGGTGACTCGCTTGAAAGATTCTCTGGAGAGCGCGCCGACAGAGACATCCACGATTGGGTAGACGAATTTGAGAAAACAAGTGAAAATTTTGGCTGGAGTGAGGCACATAAGTTCGTGTACTGCCGCCGCCTTTTGAAAGGAACGGCGAAGCTATTTGTGAACAGCTCGAGTGGATTAAATAACTGGGCGCAGTTGAGGGCCGCCCTCGAGGGAGAGTTCGGTGAAAAAGTTTCGAGTGCGGAGATCCACGAACTTTTGCGAAACAGGAAGAAGAAGAGCGATGAGTCGTTTTTGCAGTATATTTACCATATGCTGAATATTGCAAAACGAGGCCGGATTGAAGAAGAAACCCTGTGCGAATACGTTGCAAACGGAGTGAACGATATGCCGGTGAACAAGGTGTGCTTGTATGGAGCGAAAACTGTTTCCGAATTGAAAGATCGCATAAAGCAATATGAAAAGATGAAGAGCCAAATGCGCAGTGAATCAAGCAGCAAAATAACGAAGAGCAACGATCGCGACAGAGACAGAAAAGAGTCGAAATCGTGTGTGAAAGAGTCCATTACTACCACCAGTGCTTCAGACAGTATTCGTTGCTATAATTGTGGCAAACGGGGCCACTTTGCGAGTGACTGTGACGCTAAGTCGC
Source organism: Armigeres subalbatus (assembly GCF_024139115.2). Classification (NCBI taxonomy): domain Eukaryota; kingdom Metazoa; phylum Arthropoda; class Insecta; order Diptera; family Culicidae; genus Armigeres; species Armigeres subalbatus. The sequence continues at coordinate 330,417,843 of NC_085140.1, read as the reverse complement.
TCGGACCGAAATGCTTTGGTTGTGGTGAGCACGGCCATCGAGCTAAAGACTGTGAGCGAGAGAGGAAGAAATCTGAAGTGAACGCGTTGTCGGATGGAATGCCAGTGTGCGAGATTCAAGTTGGTGGTAACGTTCTTCGTACGTTGTTCGATACGGGGAGCCGATATAATTTGCTGTGTGAGAGTGTCTACTCGAAAATTGGACAGCCGTTGCTGCATCGCACGACTATGTGCTTCAGTGGTTTTGGTGCGGCAAAAACATCAGCGCGTGGTACGGTTGAAATCGATGTGTTGGTGGGAAATGATGAATTTCCAATGATGACGTTTTACGTCGTCCCGCCGGGTTGTATGAAATACGACGCCATACTCGGCATGAGCGCTCTGAACCACATGGATGTGGTAGTGAATCAGAATGGAGTAATCATCAGAAAGAAAGTGATCGAATCCGATGCAGAGGAGAGTGAAATGATGCAGATTTTGAGTGCGTGTGAGTTGCAAGCCATCGATGTGGATTACCCATACAGTGAAGCGGTGAAGCAGATGATTGACAATTACAAACCAGCGAAGGAAGTGAACAGCCGTGTTGAAACCAAGATTATACTGATCGACGATGAGCCTTTTCATTCGGCTCCACGACGTTTTGCACCTAAGGAAAAGGAAGTGCTGGAGAAGACCGTTGACGAGTGGTTGAAAGCTGGAATCGTGCGCGAAAGTGTTAGTGAATATGCAAGCCCCGTGGCGCTTGCTCCAATGTAAGACAGCTCGTTGCGTGTATGTGTGGGAAGCTTAATCGTAAAATGGTGAAAGATTGCTGCCCTATGCGGAATTTGGAAGACCAAATTGATAAACTAAAAAGTGCAAAAATATTCACTACTCTGGACTTAAAGAATTCTTTCTTTCACGTGCCGGTAGAGGCCGAAAGCCAAAAGTATACAAGTTTTGTGACGCATGTGGGACAATACGATTTTGTCAAGACACCGTTTGGGCTATGCAACATCCCCGCTAGTTTCGGTCGTTTTGTGGCAGATGTGTTTCGCGAGTTAAGAGAGAGTGTTAATCATCTATGTCGACGACGCTATCATTGCGTCAGATACACCGGAAGAAAATTTGTGCGCATTACGACGAGTGCTAAAGGTGGCCAGTGAGAACGGACTTCAGATCAATTGGGACAAATCACAGTTCCTGAAGAGAGAAGTCGATTACCTAGGCTACTTGATAAGTGAAGGGAAATACCGATTGTCTCCCGAGAAGATCCGAGCCGTGAAAACTTTCGTATTCCGAGAAACGAGAAAGAACTGCAACGGTTTTTAGGTCTGACCAGTTATTTTCGCAAATTTTGTGCCGGGTTATGCGGTTATTGCGAGACCGCTCACCGACCTATTGAAGAAGGACGTTCCGTTTGTGTTTGGTGAGAAGCAACTCAGAAGTTTAGGTGAACTGAAGGAGTGCCTGGTGTCTGATCCAGTGTTAAAAATTTACGACGCTACTGCGGAGACCGAAGTGCACACTGATGCAAGCAAGGAGGGTTATGGTGCGGTGTTGCTCCAACGGGACCACGACGGAAAGTTTCATCCCGTTTACTACATGAGTCAAAAGACGAAGCCCGCTGAGAGAAACTATAGTGCATATCATCTGGAGGTGTTAGCGGTTGTAACAGCAGTAGAACGTTTTCGAGTATATCTGCTTGGAATACCGTTCAAAATTGTGACGGACTGTGCGGCTTTCCAGCATACACTGAAAGGGAAGCACCTAAGTCCACGAGTAGCCAGATGGGCATTGTTGCTTGAGGAGTACGCCTATACAGTAGAACATCGACCGGGAAGTCGCATGCAACACGTTGATGCGTTGAGTCGGGCGCCGGTAATGGTTGCTACTGGTGACCCACTGGTAGAGTTGATAAAATCAGGCCAACAACGCGACGAGAGACTTCGAGTGATATGTGAGCTGCTGAAAACACAACAATTCGAGAACTACATTGTGACAAGTGACGTGCTAATGAAAGTCGTTGATGGCAGAGAGCTAGTTGTCGTTCCAGCGAATCTGCAGTATGAAGTTATTCGTCGCGCACACGAAGACGGACACTTTGGGGTCAAGAAGTTAGAGGATATTATCAAGCAAGACTATTATATTCCGCACCTTGGAGGAAAAATTAAACGTCAAATTGAGTGCTGTGTCAAGTGCATCCTTGCTGATCGAAAACGAGGAAAAACAGAAAGATTGATGTCACCGATTCCGAAAGGCGACGTACCTTTTGATACCTATCACGTGGATCACGTAGGTCCCATGGATGCTACGGAGAAGCTCTACAAATATTTGTTTGTTGTGGTGGACGCATTCACGAAATATGTGTGGATTTATCCAACGAAGACGACGAATTCTGCCGAAGTGATCAAACGATTGCAGCTGCAAAGTGAATTGTTCGGGAATCCTAGGCGTATCGTTAGTGATAAAGGATCAGCATTCACTTCTCACGATTTTAAGAAGTATTGCGCTGAACAGAATGTTGAACACATCGAGATCACCACAGGAGTTCCCAGAGGAAATGGCCAGGTCGAACGCGTTAATCAGGTGATCCTAGCCATGCTAACGAAATTGAGTGTAAATGACAAAACTAAGTGGTACAAACATGTCGGAAACATCCAACGCTGGATTAACGCAAGTGTCCATCAAAGTATTAGCGTAACACCGTTTGAAGCTATGTTCGGTGTTCGTATCCGGCATGAAGGCGATATTCGACTTAGTGAACTACTCGAGGAGATAAAGATAGTGCAGTACGACGATCAACGATGTGAGCTGCGCGAGAGGGCAAGAGCAGCCATCGAGAAAGCACAGGATGAACAACGGAACGCGTATAACCTTCGAGCAAAGCCGGCTGTTAAATATAAAACAGGTGACATCGTGGCCATCAAGCGTACTCAATTCGGGCCTGGTAAGAAGTACGCAGCGGAGTACTTGGGACCATACAAGATTGTAACCGTGAAAGCAAACAACCGTTATGAGGTAGAGAAGGTAAGCGGAGGGGGCCGAAGTGTACTACAACTGCGGCGTCGCATATGAAGAAGTATCGGGTCTGGAGTCCAGATCCCTTTCAGGATGACCGAGATGTAAGAGAGAGTGAGACACACGACGATCCCTGAAGCAGACCTGAGGAGAGAGCTTAGGCAGTGTATCGCGAGATCCTAGAGCAACCGATCGAGTTTTAGCGTTGCTCCGCGAGCAGTGTGTTTTTTGAAGGAAATCCCGTTTAATTATACTTTTTGTAATGTTGAAATATCTTTAATAAAATAAATAATCTCACATTTATTTATTGACTACTAGCAGACCCGACGAAATTCGTTACGAATAAAATTGATTTATTGTTTGATTAATTCTCGAGTTATAATGAAATTGGTGTTTCATTTGTATGGGAGCCCCCTTTTCCAAAGGGGGGAGGGGTCTCGAACCATCTTAAGAACCTTTCCCGTCCCCAAAAACCTCTGCATACAAATTTTTACGCCGATCGGTTCAGTAGTTTCCGAGTCTATAAAGTTCAGACAGACAGAAATTCATTTTTATGTATATAGAAGAAGAAGATAGAAGAAGAAGATGTATATAGAAGATTTTCACCGGTGTTCCGTTGCGGGCCCTCCTTAGCCGTGCGGTAAGACGCGCGGCTACAAAGAAAGACCATGCTGAGGATGAGGATGATCCTTCGGAAGTTTGGGTTCCTTCAAGGAATACTTCATGCATTGATCATCAAAATCTTTTATGAACCCTGCGGATATTCAAAAGAAACGAAAGAAACATTTCATGGAGCAGTTCCTTGAGGAATTTTCCAGAGATATTTCCAAAAGAACATATCAAGATATTTCAGGAAGAGTTATTGATGGAATTTTCGTGGATATTCTCATAGGTATTTTTGAGAAAATTCTTGGAGAATTTCTAAAGAAGTCGCTCAAGAAAAAGCGGGAGAATTTTCGGAGTATTTTCCTTATGATATTTTGGAGAAGTTTTCAAGGGAATATCCGGGGAAGCATCATGGAAGGTTTTTGGGTGAATTCTTTAAGATATTCTGAAGAAGTTTCCGTGGGAATTTTCAGGGAAATTTTTGAAGGAATTGGTTTTAGAAAAAAAAATTTGCAGAATTATTTATTTGCAAACGACTTCCCGGGAAAATCCTTGGAGGAATTTTGTAGTAGAAATTTGTGGAAGAATTTCCAGAGGAATGCGTGTAAGATTTTTTAGATCTAGACTTCACAATTTAATTTCCATAAGAAGTTCTTCAACAATTCCTTGACAATTGACGGATGAATTCCAGGGAGGTGGGATTAGTGAAATTCCATGTTGATTTCGAAATTCAGAAGAAAGAGAGAGAGAGAAATTCTATGAGTAGTGAGAAATTCTATGAGTAATTATTTAAGAAGTTACAAGACTTGTCGGGAATTTCATGAGCAAACATCTTGATTCATTGATGTAGGCACTTCCGGAGGAACTCTTAAAGAACTTTCTGACGAATTCCTGGAGGAACTCTCGGAGAGATTGCTGGACGATCTTCAGGAGGAACTCGTGGAGGAGCTTTCGGAGAGAACTTCCGGAGGAATTCCTGGAGGATCTTCCGGAGGAACTTCTGGAGGAACTTCTGGAGGATCTTTCGGGGCAATTTCCGGAGGAACTTCCGGATGAATTCCTGGAGAAACTTTCGGAGGAACTCCTGGAGGATCTTTCGGGGGAACTCCTAGAAGAGCTTTCGAAGGCATCTGGGGGAATTCATGGAAGAACTTCCAGAAGAAGAAAGCTTCTGGAGGGATTCCTGGAGAACTTTCGGAGTTATTCCTGGAGCAGCTATCAGAGCACTTCCTGGTGGATTTTACGGAGGAATTTGTGGAAGAATTTCTGAGAAAAAATGTATTGCTTGAAATAAGCTCACGCCGATTCACGCCGACCGCACAATGGCGGAAACCCGGACAAAACCTCAATTTTTTTCGTTTGTTTCGCGAAGCTCGTATTTTTTTAATTTCACACATATATTAAATGAACTGATTCCAAAATTTGATGATTGTAGCTTATAAATTTAATTTTTGGTGGCTCATTGAAGTTAATGCAAAAAAGCATCTCTCGAACAAATTTGTATGGAAAAAGAAAATTTGACAACACTTTTTTCAGGAAAGATTTGGAACGATCTGGTATCATGTATAGACCGTTCCGATAATTATTAATACACTAAGAAATAGTGGGCAATTGGAATGGCGCTTGATATTTTATGAAAATTTCGATTCCTTTTATAGATTGCATTCTACTCTTTCACGTGATATATTAGTTACGAATTTTTTGCTGAAAATTAAGAAAATATGAAGGTTTGATGTTTGACTAAAACATTTGTTGGGAAAAATGAGCTATTTTTGGAACGTGAACGTATTTTCAATACAGATACATAAAAATGTCTGTCGTGTCGCATTGACGACAAAATCTGATTGAAAAATGATTTCAATGACCTGAAAATTCCGAAAAACCTCAAAAATTATTTCGAAAATGAAATAATCCTCATGAGTACGGATGTGGCTTTAGAATCAGACGATTTTCAGGTACGGTATATCTTGAGGTTTGATCTGGACAATTATGACAGGCAGTCCTTACTTTGCACCGTTCAATGTGCAAAAACGATCCATAAAAGAATGAAAAACGATCCGTAACTAACATCTGAATGTTCCTTAAAACGATACCATAAATCCATAAAATAGCTCGGGAGATTCCATAAAAAATAATTTTATGATCCATAAATCTTTGAAAAATGATCCATAAAAACTATATTTTGATCCATAAAATTTCAAATTTGCGCAATTTTTATCCTGATGATGATCCATAATTTCAGTAATATGATCCATAATTTTGGTCATATGATCCATAATTTTGTTTATATGATCCATAATGCTTGGAAAGAAGGCCAATGAAACTATATTAATTGATCCACACATTTTATAAAATCTATGGATCATTTATGGATCATATCACCAAAACTATGGATCATTTGAACAAAGCTATGGATCAAATGGCCGGAGTTATGGATCATATGACTAAAATTATGGATCATATTACTGAAATTATGGATTATTATTACGATAAAAAAAAATGCGCAAATTTGAAGTTTTATGGATCAAAATATAGTTTTCTATTGATCATTTTCCAAAGATTTATGGATCATTTGTCATACGTTCATGGTAAAATAGCAGGAATTGGATTGTTTTCTTGACTATGTTAATGGAACATATTTTCCCATTAATTGCTAAATTTTAGTTTAGTTATGGATCGAAAAAATATTCTTTATGGGATCTCCTGAACTATTTTATGGATTTATGGTAGCGTTTTATGGAACATTCAGAAGTTATTTATGGATCGATTTTCGTTTTTTTAAGGATCCGTCTTTATTGTTTATATGCAAAAGTATGTTTTGCCATTATGACACAGACCACATTGCTTCAAAAAGTAAGAAACTGGTTGAATTAGTGAAAACGAGAGCTTGAAATATTTTTAAATGTTTTTTGAGGCTAGTTACTGTTAATTTGAAATTGTTTTCTCGTCCGATTGCAATTATTTAATTTTGAAAATCCATAGGGCTTGCTAAATGAGTACCAAAAACAGATCGTATGGAGTAATTAGAAATATTTATGAATTTTTTTAAGTAATAGCTGAAAAACATGCTGTGCAAAATCCTCAAAACAATGGGAAAAAATTCATAGAACAATTATAAATATTCAAAACATTCTCGAAACTCGATGCTTTATGAAAGTAAATCAAATTTTGGGCCATAAACCACCATTGAATTTTTCAATGATTAAAATGTATTTATTATTATCGGAACGGTCTATACTAAAACCTATTTTTTGTCTTCTTTCCGGTGGCTAGTGTGGTGATTTGCTCCTTGTTGCTTCAAAGTTGGAATTTTACTGTTTCAATGATATAATGAGGACTAGACTGGCCCAGATTAGTATGGGGAGAAAAAAATGTTGTCGAATTCCACGGGGCACCCCCCAGAATTGTGTCTTTGGGTGAGAAAATCAATCTCTGAAAATTTCAGCTTAATCGCTTGTTGCATAAGCTGGCGCATTTGATTTGAAGTTTGTATGGGGATTTCAGCCAAAATGTATAGGAAAATACACCTCCGTCACTCATTCGATCTGGAAATTGGTTCTGATTGCTCGATTGACCTCAGAATTGCAAAAACGGCAGTTGGTATGCTACAGAACAATTTCACAGAACATTGTATGATGATTAAATGAACTTTTATATAGTTTTCGGTTGATTTATTAGGAGCTGATTTGTGTATTTTTGGATTTTTTGATCGAATCGCATCAGCCAAAACCTATATAAAAGTTCATTTAATCATCATACAATGTTCTGTGAAATTGTTCTGTAGCATACCAACTGCCGTTTTTGCAATTCTGAGGTCAATCGAGCAATCAGAACCAATTTCCGGATCGAATGAGTGACGAAGGTGTATTTTCCTATACATTTTGGCTGAAATCCCCATACAAACTTCAAATCAAATGCGCCAGCTTATGCAACAAGCGATTGAGCTGAAATTTTCAGAGATTGATTTTCTCACCCAAAGACACAATCCTGGGGGGTGCCCCGTGGAATTACACAACTTTTTGTTTCCTGGGCCAGTCTAATGAGGACGCTGATGATGCTTCTGACCTTAAGGCTGGCGCCTCCAGAAGTATTCGAGTAGCATAGTATATGTTAGATAACAATTCCAACCTAAAAATGAATTTAGCGTTCCAAAATTACTTTTTAGTGAAAAATTCGAGCAATATATTAGGTTTTGTCCGACATTTGTATAAAGCCCGCCACTGTGCGCCGCTGTCGCTGATTTGCAACGGCGTTTCGCCGCTGGCTGAAAATAATCTATCACGTCGCCGCCGTCGATACATTTTTTAATCGGTTCATAGGTCCAATGGAGACGCATGGTTCGTTGTTTTATCAACTCCTTACAAAAACTAAAGGTTTATAATATTCTACATATCATATTTGTTGATGTGAAGGCCCACTTGAGGTTTGACAAAGGTAATGGGGTATTTTATTAAACAATAAACATAACTTACATCCCCTTACAACTCGACAGTTCAGGTCTTAAATCATAGTCAATTAATTGTACTTTGAAATGCGTATGAGATTGTCTGCCACAATTTGCCTCTTGTCAAGTTGCAGTTACATGAAATATGCCTAACAAATCCATTAAAACGGTCATAACTTTTTCATTTTTCAAGTTTTCAAGTCGCAAAAGTCACCAAATGGCGTATTTTAATATTATCTAGTACTTCATAGAACATGCGAAAAATGTAGAAATGAAAATGAAAAGATTTGATGAAAAAAACATTTTGAAGAATTATCGACATCAAACGTGACATATCTCCAAAAATAATGAAACTACGAACTTGGCGTCTTCGACAAAGTTTTTCAGGGGAAGTTTTGCTCATTGGCGTAAAACGGGTGAGGGCTTGTGGGGGCTAGGGGGGTTTAGCCTAGAAAAAATAAGACCCCTCTAGGATATGAAAAGTTAGTTAGTTAGTCAACATACCATAATGAATGACTGAAAAAGTTTGAGTTATCTCCCATAATCACCCTATCATAATGGAATGAGTGGAAGACAAATGAGCTTGTTTCTCATTTTTGAGAAAGATTCCCATCCGAGGAGGATTATCATTAAAATCCGAGAGGAATTCTCACCAGAATCCGTACCTACTAATTGAACGCCCTAAAAACACGATTTCGGCCGCAGACATACATTTTGTTCTTACCTGAGAGAATAGGAAGAAAAGCGAAGAGAGAACTACCTTCAGATCGAGTACATTTTGGCTGATGCGAGTATGGTTATTGGCACTTTTGTGTTGTTTTTTTTATTGCTATCCTGTTTGCTCTCATAGGATTTGTTTCTGATTGGAAACTCTCCCGCTATTCAATTATAATTCTATAGAAACTGTCAAACACCACCATGTTCTCTATTTCAGCCACAGAGAATAGAGATAAATACACAAAAGGAGCGATCCATATATCACTGCGGGGAGTACGCATTTATACTGAAAATACTGTTCATAAAATCAAGATTTTGCAAATTATGTTAAAATTATATATAAAAAAGTTATAAAAAATGCTGGGTGAATTTCAAGTACCTAGCGCAAATATAATTCACTGTTTAAAAAAATCGAAGCATGGTGTGAATTATGGCTATGCCGAACTTCGATAGGGGCAGCGAAGAAAAAAAAATGGTTTCGCATTTTGATCAGCTGATGGAAATATAATTTATGGAATATAATCCTTTTTTGTAAATCCAAAATTACTTTCTATTTGTCAAATGAGAGACAGTTGCGGAAATGTGAAAACAAAAGACTTGGGCGTCCTATCAATTAATAATACAATTTCGATCAGCTAATCGAATAATCATCGTCAAACTCTTTCAAAGCTATTTATGCAAAATGAAATAATCTAGTCGATATTAATTTACACTAAATCATTTCTGAAAATGAATAATAATGTCGTTGATAACGAACGCGTCTACAACTAATTGCAATAACGAAGACGATCCAGCCTAGGGCTAAAAGTCTTCTTAATAAAGACACACAAAAAATAGCTATAACGATATTAATACATTTATGAACCGTCTCTGATTTACGATGAAGTTAGATCTCAAAGCAATGTATTTTGTTAAAATATAAAATATAAAGAATATTTGATTTATATATTTTCGGGATAGTTGGTCAAGTTAATAATTCTTGAATTTGTTAATGAACTTCTTCCAAAAAAATCTCCAGCAATTCTTCCGTTAATCACATCGAAACTTTTTCCAAAACTAATACAGGAATTTATCCGGATGTCCTTCAAGAAATCGTGAATTGGTTTTCTTTCATCACTTACTCACTCGAACGTTTTGGATCTAAGCAGTGTTGAGAAATGTCATTCAGGTATTAGGGGAATTATTTATTATTGCTTTTTTTCTAGAGCTATTTCCAATTCGGAATTTTCATGAGCCTGAAAAACCTGTAGTACCGTGTAGACTAGTCCCAGTAGTGTTTTTGCCTCGTCGAAATGTTAGATGTCTCATCAAAATGTAGAAAATTTCGATTTTTCCTGCTTTCCTTTCGATTATTTAGACAATTCTTTCGCCTACATAATTTTAGGTCTAGTTTTGTTACGGCCATCTCAAACACGGTAAATATAAGGGAATATCCAAAAGGCGTTTTGCCTCGGGGACGTTTTGGGCCTCTTCCCCTACATATGCTGAAGATGTATTTTAACTCATTTCACACAGCTGTGCGAAAAAAAAACCTGTACACTCTAATGACAAATGAGCAAGAACGAAGTCTTTTATCATAGCATGTGGGTGAGGTCTGCTTCCCGTTTCTGCATATATTTCGAGAAAATTTTGATTTGGATTTGTGATATCAGGTAAAGTTATGGAATTTCATTGAGGTCGGGAAACCAAATTTTTTGAGGTTGGGAATTAAAAATTTATTGTTTTTTTGAACACTTTGTTCACAGTTCTAATGTTCAAAACAAAAAATGGGTATGCATATAAGTACAAATAATGCACTACTGAATTGAAGTTTATATTAGATTTTAAAGTAAATTAGAAATATCTCAAAGTGCCTGTAAAAGTTTATTGGAGATGTTTCTAGGGTTGGGGAGTCTAAAAAATATTTATTATATCATAGTTCAGGTGTTGGCCGAATTTATTTTATTTAACAATTTTTCACATCAATGATTTTTACACAATTTGCACGCAATATTTGTGGAGTTTATTCAAAAGTTTCTTTTTCAATGTCTTCAACGATCCCATAAAACATTCTGCTGAATATAAACAATCCTTCACAAAAACAATCATCCTAATCCACAAGAAATTTACGAGTGCTCTCCCGATAGTTCTCAATGAATTTGTCTAATATAATGTTTCCGAAACTCCAGGAATTTCTTTAAAAATATGTTTATCTTGATATGGAAATGCTAATATCATCTTCCAAACTTAGACGTACATGTTTATGATAAAATTAGAGGCGAAAGTATAGAATTGATAGTTCCGTTAGGATACGGCAGGCATGAAGAATGTTTTTATAGAAGTCGATTTGGAAGCGAGTGGAGGGCAATATTTGTGATGGCACATATGGCACGACCTTCCTTCTGCTAAGCTCCCGTATGAAAAGGGAAGAAATTGCATCAGTGTGGAAGCTGATATATTATCTCAACTGACTTTCTTCTCCATGTTTATCTTCCTGTTTCTCAAATTTCAATATTAGATAATAATTAGAGAGTCCAAGGGCCCTCCTTAGCCGTGCGGTAAAACGCGCTGCTACAAAGCAAGACCATGCTGAGGGTGGCTGGGTTCGATTCCCGGTGCCAGTCTAGGCAATTTTCGGATTGAAAATTGTCTCGACTTCCTTGGGCATAAAAGTATCATCGTGCTAGCCTCATGATATACGAATGCAAAAATGGTAACCTGGCTTAGAAACCTCGCAGTTAATAACTGTGGAAGTGCTTAATGAACACTAATCGGCGAGGCGGCTCTGTCCCAGTGTGGGGATGTAATGCCAATAAGAAGAAGAAGTAGAGAGTCCATAACAGTATAGGAAGACAATGATCAAAACATTTGATTTTTTTTTTCAAACTTTATTACCATGTTTATCAATTGATGTGACAACTTCGAGGATTCAAACTGGCTATGCAAAATCTTTATTGACTTTCAGTCCAACTTACATTGTGGACGCTTGAGAGTAATAACGTGGATCTTGTTTATGTCTCGTACCAGTTATTTTAACATTTCGTTTTCCCTTCTGCAAAGAATTATTTTGAAAGTTCAGGAATTTCATGAGTTCCAAAAGTGTTCATGAGTACTAATAGTACATGCTTGAGTTAAAAATATGTCTCGATTCTATGACCGCTTTACAAAAAGAAAATAAAAAATTGGAAACATATTTCTGTAAGCAATGATACTTTCTATATTAATTCTATATCTATATTCTATATTGATTAGCATAGTTTGCATATCAAAGAATATTGTGGCCAAATTTCTTAAATTTTGACAATAATAGAACAAAGCCTGCCAAAGCCTTCATTTCCCATGCTTAAATCGTCCATATTTCTTGTGCTTTTCTTTTTCTCTACTTGAAAATACATAGTCATTAATTTGGATTATAGATAAAAATCTTCCACTTATAATATGGTATATAATAATTCTAGTTTTTGTTTATCTTTGAAATGAGTGCAAAGCTCCCATATATCCCAGTTATAACCCAGTTCGTTTGAAATATGAATAAATATATACGCGATTCTAACACTTTCAAAATAAACTTATATATTTTAAAATCCAATGAGTCAAATTTTTATCTGTAATCCAACCAACAGTAATCAAATGGAAAAGAAAGCTTGTTTTCTTCTGAAAATGCGAGATTCAATCAGAACAACGCTGGTACAACGCACATCGAGGTTGGTACGGGTACAACGGTTGTAGCGCATGATTCCTATACGATTGTTTCGTTGAGAATGGTGAGAGACATACAAAGCTGTACGATGATGGTACAGAAACTACGCAGGTATCGCGTTGCTTCCGTGGTTCTAGCGCACTATGGGGATCCCCATACAAGCGAGCAGTCAAAAATAAAATTGGACTTTTAAAGTGATTTTCCACTTAGTTTTAGCTGTGTATGGTCGAAATAGCATGAATATACAATTTCAACCCCCTTTGGGGATCGTCTATGAATTACGTAATTATTTTTTTCATAGTTTCGATTAACGTGTCAAAGCAAACCTATTTGGGAAGTTTAAATTTCGTGCGTTTTCTTAAGGAGAAGGAAGAAGGCAATACAAAAACAAAGATCAGCAATTAATTAACATTATGACGGCGACCATGTTAAATGACATTAATTTCATGACATTCCGTGATATTTTTTGTTCTCACTCTCATGCCTCACAATTTGTATTTAGAACAATTTGTTTGACAAAGTACTAGGATCTGAAGGATCATAAAGCATTAAATGTTAATCAAATAATCAGAATTGAAAATAACTTTTGAAAAAGGGTATTAGCAAATTAGAAATCGCAATCCCATGACATTTTTACGTGTACAAGTTATTCAAAAATGAGATTAATATATTCTCAAAAATGTGGACATTCATTGTGGAATGCAAGAATGCTCCATTCTTCCGAAAAGCAAAATTCTTTTAATTTAAATAACAACACTATTTGAATTACTTTTGATTTGTTTTCATGATTTCTACAAGTTATATACAGCATCATTCTTTTTCTGTGTCAAGGTTTAAGTCTTCAATGATATTTTCTTCAATTCCATCAACGATGGAAGATGAGATAAATTCATCTAAAGTATTAGAAGATAAAGAACTTTTGAAAATCTTCAAATATTACAAAATTACGCATGGCATAAGAATAACTAAGTGAAAAATTTTTTTTTCCAACGTCTCCTCGTTATCCAAATCGAGCTTAAAATGGATCTGATTCATGTAAGGCACGAAGGAAAATGTCAACATTTGCCTCTCTTGATCATTTTCTTGCATTATGAGTTCTAAATTTCTTCAACTGTTTATATTGACTTTCCGCTGGTTGTTCAGCCAGTGAACCTCAAAGTGTAGATGAGTGAATAAATATTTCCCTACCATTAGCCAGACATTCATGAACACTAGCAGGAATTTCATACGCTCCGTTCTAACTAAGATATTGTTCGTCTTTACTTTTGCAATAAACATGTCGGGAATTATTGATTCCAGGAGATTTATAAATATTTACATATTATGAAATCTCATATTTAGTTCTCCATCAGTAGCTAATGAATAGCTCAGAAAATTAGGTTTAGAGAATGACTCAAACCACTCAAGCCCCAAACGCATTTCAGCGGAATGGCGACGGAAACAGTAAAATTTGACAGGAAATATATGAGCGAACTGTTAAATCCTTCCGTTACCGTTGTGCTGCATTGCATTGGGGTTTTATTCATTACTCCTTTGAAAAGTTAATTAAATGAGCTCAAATGGTTATAAATAAAGTCGAAGTTATTACCAATAAATGTATTTTGACCATACCCTTTGAGCGCATAGTTCAGTCTGACCCATTTTCAATAGGAAACGATGGGACTAGATTTCCGTCGAATGAAACTTGTTGCGAGAAAATCGGACACAAATAAGTGTCTAAATGGCGATTGCGTTCTTTTGCGCACATACATACAGACGCGCATGCACACACATACAGACATCACCTCAATTCTTCGCGCTGAGTTAGTTGATATATACCACTAGGGGTCTCCGGGCCTTCTATCAAACATTCGTTTTTGGTATGAGCATTAACCTTGGAGTACGAGAGAGGCAAAACACGGTAAAAAACAAATGAAAAAAATCAGAGTGACTTAACTCTGTTAATTGCAAATACTGGCAAGAAATTCTTTCAGGACATTTTAGTCGAAGCTTTGTCCTTGATGTGTATCATAAAGAACCTGGGGATTCCTGAGGAAAAAAGTTCTTCACTATCAAAGTTGAAAATAGCGTCGTTTTGGAAAAAATATTGCTTCCGCATTTTTTCAATTTTTTCACAGTGTAACCATTAGTTTTTGCACACCATTTAAAAGCTTATACAATAACCTTTGTAATGATGTATTAACATTGAAGAAAAACATTTAAAAATATTTCAATAAATAGTTGAAAATAAAATATTTTTCAGAAAATTTGCTAACTTTTTTACCCATTTCTGACTTTGCCACCTTATATCTTTGGAACTAGTGCACCTAGAGACTTCAAATTCAGAATTTCTCTTAATTAGAGTATTGACAATGGAGAGAAAATATTTTAAAATAATTCGGAAGACATGACATTTTCGATTAATGACCGCCCGAAATCCTATAGTGATAGCGTTGTAAATGGTGACAGACATACAATTTGAGGCGTACAACGCATTTACAACGGTATGTCTGCCCACAGTATAACTGAATCGCGACACTTTATTCCGTGCAAAAACTTAGAATTTTATTCGGGTACGAGCGACGTGTATTTCCCGGCGGTCTGGTTGTAACTAACTACAATTTATTTATTGGGATCAGCTGTCTACTGAGATATAAGATAAAACTCAAATTGCCCTTATCTCTTATCTCCTGCTATGTGCATCTTAAAACGAAACAGGCTAACTGATACCGCGTGATAGACAGGGATCAATAGATTTCTGCCTCTGCGCTCTCTCGTGTTAACCCTTGCTTGACCACCCTCGGAAAACTCAGAACGTTTCCGGTGGCCATAGACCAATCTCAGGTTTTGCAGGGGGACAGTATACTAGAAGATTGTCCGCTTCTGATGGTCCTGGTTTTATCAAAATCGGATTATTATACGCAAAGTTATGATGATTTGAATTTCGACTTATTTTTACCTATCTCAACCTTTTTGTCTATCTGTTTTTTTCTTTTGTCTTTTTGTCCTTTTTGTCCCTGTATTTAGCCAAGGCCTATAACAGAACCCAGACGCCAGGAATTCTGGCGAAACTGCAACTCTGGGAGATTTTCGATAATCTTATCCTTTTCATCAAAAACTGTTTGTCCGATCGCTCCTTCCGAGTACAGCTCGAAGCATACACATCGAAAATCACGAAGTAGGAGTTAGACCTGTGTGCCGATCTTCTGTGAATCGATGGCGGCGTGCATGCTATTTTCTAACGGCCGTGGTCATTCTCGGTGGCCGCGGCGGCGTGGATCGGCGCGGATCATAATTATTCCTGTATACGGAGAAAAAGAAAAATTTGGATGGCTTCGCGGAAATAATGCGCAGAGGGCAATCCCCGCATGGAACACATCATACATAGTGTGCGTTGAATTGAACATGATATCAAATCACGGCATACAAAAAACAAGGCAGGCTCATCACGTATATAAACATTCAGTTTGAATGTAAACATGTGACGTCACTGCTATCTTCGCACAAGCTGGACCGAGACGATGCTCTACAGTCGCAGCATGCTTACTTTTGTACTCCAACATGTGGCGATAAAACATGCGTCACATTCGAAGTGTCATTTTTCTAACGAGCCTACCTTGTTTTCTGTATACCGTGATATCAAATCAACTGTCATAAAGCCCAATAAGTTGAATAGCGTGTTTACACGTGTACCTACTTATGTAAATATGGAAGGACCCTTTTCCATGTCAATAAACCTGAAATGTAGAACTGGTTCCTAATATGTAGTGGCTCAGTACTAAAGCCAGTTAATCGAAGAAATATCTTTCAAATTAAGAAGAATGTTATGCAGTTACACGTCCAAAAACACTCATTTTGTTGATAATGATTGGTGTTATCGGTGGCTAATTGAGTCTGGGTATACGTTTTGTCTCACCGGGAGGCCGTCGTGACGGGTCTGTTAAGACTCCACCATGATTTGGGTCAGTGTGCTTCGAGCGGCAAACGATCGCTCTGGTAGGCCCTGTTGCTGATACATGCAGCTTTTACCAGAACCCTCTGTCTAGACCCCACCACATCCTAGACAAGTTCCACAGCTCACAGTGGCTAAGGGTTGTTGAGACTCTTTGGGCATAGTCCTTGTCCTTATTTTTCTTCAGATTGAATTAAATATAGAAATGTCATAAATATAAAAATAAATAAAACGTCAACGACTTTGCATTAGCTGTCTTTGATCATTAGCCTGGAAAATATTCATTGGAGGCGCTTTGAATTTTCCAGGATTCCAAATTTTTCTTGCAATGCGTAATAACATTTCCTGAAAAATACCCGCTTTTGAATGGTTGCATTTCTCGTGCACTTATGACGGAAAGCATCAACGAAAATATAATTTGGCTTCACTATCTTCTTTTGCAATGGCCAACGATCAAACTGGTTCGAGCAATTTGAACAACTTTTCAAGTGCCCTTCAGGCCACCACCCCCTCGGCGTGGTCTCCCTAGGATCGGACGTTAAACACGCGTCAATACCGAAGCTCCATCACTGGTAGAGATTCAAACAGCCATCCAAAGTATGAAATCGAATAAAGCTCTAGGGGTCGATCGCATATCAGCAAGATACATTCAACTACTGCATCGTTTATTTCTCAATATCTCAGTAAAGATGCCCAAAAAGGGTGACCTGACTGTATCCGATAACGGTCGAAGCATTATGTTGCTGTATACCATTTTCAAAGTTCTGTGCAAAGTTATCCTAGGCCGGATTTAGTAGAAGATCGATGCGACTCTCTGGTGGCAGCAGGCCGGATTCCGTGCCGGAAGATCCTGTACGGACATATTGTCAAGCTCAGTATCATATTGGTGCAGGTCAACGAATTCCAAAAGTCCCTTTATTTGGTATTTATTAACCATGATTAGATTACCATTAGACACAAGAAAATCCTGAGAAAGTCATCGGCCTCATCGAGGCATAGTACGAGGCCCTCTGGTGTAGAGTTCTGCGAAATGGGGCCTTGCTCGACCCTATCCAGGTCGTAGCTGGTGTTAACCAGACCGCAAACTGCTATGGCAGCCTATAACCATAGAGCACTCAAACGACTCCGAAATAGCTGATAACGTTGCAGTCCTCGCTCTGATATGGAGAGTAAGCTCAACGACCTTGCCGAGCGCTCCTCTTCGGCAGGTTCAGTCATCAACGCCAAATCGGCGACCCCTTCCAGTTTCACAGAAGCTGGGCAATCAGTGGATAATGTTGAAAGCTTTTTGGTAGCCAAATGGCGTCAGACGACGGTACCAACATCGACATAGGCGCACGGATCAATAAAGCAAGGGCTGCCTTTGTGAGTTTAAGAAATATCATGAAAAACTCTAACGTGAAATCTGTGCCTGGCGATCTCACAACTGGATCACAAACTTCATTGCCGTTGTCACCAGCGGCCGATAGCAACAGAAATTCGGGATCGGAAATGGGGCTGGGTCGGCCACACCTTACGTAGGGGTGGGAACGAAATCTGTAAACAAGCCAGCGGGAAATCGTAGCAAAGGCAGACCCATGGCAGTGAATCCTTAATAAAGAATTAAAAGAAGTTCACCGTAATTTATCCTGGCAACATGTTAAAGCGAAAGCTGGACATCGTTCAGGATGGAGATCTTTCAGGTCGGCCCTTTGCACCACTCACGGTGTACAGAACCCATAAGTAAGTGACCCAACAAATACTTCTTCAGATAAAAAAAAAACAGTTTATTCAGCTGAAATTGATATCAATATATCTTTGCAGTGAATAGACTAATGTTGTCAAAGTGCACTTCTATTTTTGAATTTACTTCTGATGTTACGAGCTCAAGCAATCCAGTTGTAGTAGATTCAAACTCCCACTTATAACCCAAACGCTGATCGTAACAATTCAATCCAACTCAACCCAGTTGATAACTAGTGCTCTCATTTTTTTCCGCCTGGTGAACAGGATATGATGCTTACAATTTGATGTATTCCTTGCCACCCACGCCACTCACGTCAACAAAACTTACGTACCGTACCGCCCATTTGTTTGAACCGGTATGGTTGCATTATCATCATCATCATCATCATCATTCGTTTTGTTTTCCACTCTCTCAATGTCTGCCCGTTGAGTGGATTTCGTTGTTTGTAGATTGAAAAATAATCTTTTATTTATTTTTAATTTAAAACCTGCCTAAATTAAACATACCCCACCGGAACCACATGAGGTAGCTGTTTTCCGTTGCCCTTTCCTGGCTGTTTGGCCAACAGTCGAGCCTCTCTGCTGTGTTTGCCCGAACAGTTTTGCCAAGAGTACATACATAGTCTCGGCTGTCTGCGGTGGATTTGTGTCGGTGAAGACAAGCTAGCGTATGTCTGCATAATAAATGAATCAAATATTTGATCCGGATGTCACACGAGACGTGCTGAATTTCAATTTTCAGGGATCAGATCAAACAGCAAGAAAGGCAAATTTTAGCATAGTGTAGTGTGAATTTATTCCTAGTTAGTAATGAACTTTACGTGGTGTGCAACTTTCATTCGCTTGTTTCGTCGACCGGTTTTCCCCTTTACTATTTTTCTCATTGAAACGCAAACGAATATCGTTGAAAATTGTTTTTGAAATATATTCAAACATTTTGGTAAATTAGTCGAAAATAGCACAATATGATTTAGTTTATTCCTTGCTATGATCTAGTGGATCTTTTTGTTGGATATTATCATTACTTTACTGAGCACACAATATTATTGTGCCTGAACTATCAATTAGTAGCAACGTTAGTTTATCATGTTGAAAGACAGCTTTCCGATACAACACGGATTTTTGTTTCGTCGTATTTCAACATAAATTTGGACATACTGCTTCAAAAACGGATGCAAACCATAAAAATGTAAAAATATGGGGTAAAATATTTTTTTTGAGAAAAATATATAAAGCGTGGAATGTATTCAACCGTCTAAGACGAATTAAGTACTCTCCGTTTAATTCCACAAATTAATTTTCGATATCATAGGTTTCCGAGCTTGTGTGTTAGTTGATGAAGTCGCATTTGACTTCATTACACTTCATTACTACTTCAAAATATCTACGGTACTCCAAATCATTCTTGAGTTCAGATATTGGAGGTCTACAAGGCCAACAGAGTGATTTATAGGTTTCCGAGCTTGTGTGCTCCTTAGTGAAGCCCCACGGGACATCATTACACCAGTATATACAAATCATAACATTCCCAGATGGATATTCTGATACAATAAATGAGCTATTCCAACTCATAAAAATAGATCTGTACTCAAGGGTAGTTAGGAGAGTCGTAGACGTCGAGCGAAGTATGTAGTGTGTCTGTAATGGCGTTATGAGGTACCGTGAAGCTATTCCAACTCATAAAAATAGTGGGGACATCCAAGATCTTTTTTTTAATCGTTTTGAATATTAGAATCAGAGCTCAAAGACAGTTTAGAGTATCGTAGAAACTCAACGAATTCTGTAATGTGTCTAAAATGGTGTTACTAGATACCGTGGGGACTATTCCAATTAATAAAACTAGTAAGGACATTAAAAAACTTCATGTTGATCGATTTGAATATTAAGATCGGTACTCAAGGATAGTTTGGAGAGTGTCTGTAATGGTGTTACGAGGTACCTTGGAGCTATTCCAACTCATAAAACTAGTAAGGACATCGAAGATCTTCATGTTGATCGATTTGAATATTAAGATCTGTACTCAAGGATAGTTTGGAGTGTCGTAGATGTCGAACGAATTCTGTAGTTTGTCTGTAATGGTGTAATGAAGTCCCGTGGAGCTATTCCAACTCATAAAAAAAGTTGAGACATCGAAGATCTTCATGTTGATCGATTTGAACATTAAGATCTGTACTCAAGGATGGTTTGGAGTGTCGTAGATATTGATCGAATTCTGTGGTGTGTCTGTAATGGTGTTACGAGGTACCTTGGAGCTATTCCAACTCATACAAATAGTTAACAACATCGAAAATCTTTATGTTGATCCATTTGAATATAAAGGTCTATTCTCAAGGATAGTTTGGAGAGTCGTAGATGTTGAGTGAAGTCTGTAATGTGTCTGTAATGGTGTTACGAGGTACTGAGGAGCTATTCTAACTCATGAAAATAGTGAGGACATTGTAAATCTTCTCATTGATCGATTTGAATATTAAGATCTCAAGGATTGTTTGGAGTATTGAGATATTGAAAAAGATCTGTTATATCGCTGGGCAGGCGCAGAATTTTATCATTAACACTAGGATTGATTCGCAAAAAAACTTACGCGGATACATTCGTTCAGAAAATCGTTGTAACTAAATTTTCAAATGACTATATCTCAGTTGTTTTTCAATATTGTATCTAGGGGTGTTCAATTTTTCACTAGAGCTGTGGGAGTAAAGCAACGGATTTAAAAAATACGATTTTGGAGATATACTTATATTTGATAACCAAAAATGATATCTATTCATATAGTGATGATGAAGCTGTATGAAGCTTCAGAAAATGTTTCCAAGTATGTTGTCTACTGCGAACTTGTTAAAATAAATGCTAACTATATACGTAACATGTGTGATAATAAATTATGATGTTCTAGGATATCCGAACTGGAATATGAATCAACCTAATTATTTTTTTCCGAGTATTGGCCTTTACTTGCGTCACAAATCCAGACATATCAGATTTCGGAAGATCTCCAAATTATTCTGGAGGGCCGATCAACGACGGATCAGATGTTTAGCCTGCGGATGATGTATTCCGGGAGTACAACTTGCAGACTTACCAAACTTCATGTTGGTGTATCGGGTAACCACCCCCCTGCCCCTATTTTTTAGCGATGATGGACATCAATGTGCTTGCTTATACGTTCCATTCTAGTGTCTTCTTCCGTTTACCTTGAGGACACCATTACTAGGACCTGATTGTACCAATTTGATCAATGATGATCGGATTTAACGGGACGTGCCCGAAATTCGACTTCGACTGACAAAGTGATGTTCTTAAAATTTAGGTTTTTAGAGTAAAGTTTCATTGAGACAAACATACAGTGTCGGGTGATTATTATAATAATAATAAACAATAAACATCATAAAAAAGTACAACATCTCATATGCCTGGATTTGAGACACAAGTAACAGACAAATACCCGGAGTACATAATTGGGGTGATACCGCGGCAGAAGACATCATGGAAGCCTTGGTTGATTTGATAGACCGTTTTGCTCAAACTCCAGGGAAATTTGGAGATCGTACAACATTTCAAACGCCTGGATTTGAGACGCAAGTGAAAGATAAATACTCGAAGGACATAATTGGGTTGATAGCGCGGCTGGGGGCATCATGTAAGCCTTGGTAGGTTCAATAGACCATTTTACTCATACTGCAGGACCATTTGAAGATCTTACAACATCTCAAATGTCTGGATTTGAGACGCAAGTGAAAAATAAATAAGGAAGGGACATAATTGGGTTAATACCGCAGCAGGGGACATCATGGATAGTGGTGTGCGCCGGTCCGAAAATCGTCGGCGGCGGCGTTTGTCATATTTTTGGTCGGCGGCGTTTTCGGCGACAGCCATTTTAGCCGGCGGCGGCGGCGGCGTGGATCGGTGTGGCGTTTTTTTTTATTGCATTCGATTTTTTTATTTTTCCGAGGACTTTTCAAAATATCTACGGGAGAATCTTTTGAATATCGTCGGAACAATCTAAGGGGCGGTTACGTAACGATATAGGGGGAGGTGGTGTCAGGCCGAGCGTTACGGTTCATACAAAAAAAATAAAGCTTTCATACAAAAGTTGTTACGAGAGGAGCGTGAGTTCAAAATCGGCAAAATTAGCATTACGTAATTTGTGAACGAACCCTAATGTACGTCCCAAGATAACATTTTTCCAAAAAATTCATATGGAATTTATTTTTTAATTTTTAGTTTAGTTTAGTTTAAATTTTGTAGTATTTTCAAGGGAGGGTCTTCGGAGTTCCCAAAAAAATTAGCAGAAAATTGTATGGAATAATCATGAAATATTATTCAATATTGTCACGGGAAATCGTTCCAAATTTCTAAAGAAAATTATTCAAAATGTCTTGGTAAAGCTCTTCGAAAATTCTGTTGAATATTTTCACAGAAAATTCTTCGAAATATCCGCGGGAAACTCTTAGGACTTTTCATGAGAAACTCCCTGAAATTTTCCGGAATTTACACGGAAAACTGTTCAAATTTAAGGGAAATTTTAAGGGAAAATTGTTTGGAATTTCCATGAGAAATTCTTTGGAAGTCCCACGGGATTTTTTTTGAAAATTAAGTGAGTTTTTAAGATTTCTCCGGAAATACTATTTTATTGTCCTTAACCTTAGTAGGATGTTGGGGTCAATATGACCCAAAACGAAACTTCAAAGTAGAATAAATTTTTACCTGATAAGCCGATCGTTCTGAAATTTCTTGACTTTTAATATTTTGTGGAAATGAAGCATCTGACATGAAAAAAGAATTTTAAGGTGCATTACGGTTACGAATAAGATGTTAGGGTCATATTGACCCAGAAATGTAAATGCTTATATAACAGTTAAATTATAACCGAATTAAAAAGTTTATATACCGTTCGAAAGATAAACTCATCAATTTTGTGGCTATGTGGTGATATACTGGTTCTGGAGACAATGGCCACCGGGAAACGACTTCCACGGGGACCTTGTCGGTCATATAAGGGGAGCATGAAAAACGCTCCATATATGCCATTCGATCGCTAATTCTTCATATATTCTTTTAAAACGGTAATATATGCAGGAGGGGACATTTCCGTTTTAGCACCAAAATATGCCGTGCGTCGACTCTTTTGTCATGATTTTCCACCAAACAGATGGTTATGCGCTTGAAATCGAATGAATGAATGAATGAATGACCTATTTGATAGAAAAAAAACAAGATTAATCTACCTAGTGGTGATGGTGCACGGAATGTCTTTAAGGGCCGATGTCCACGTAAAAGTTTTTCATGCTGCTTGCACGCCGCGTTTACGCAAGGTACCCAGCATCAAAAGGTACCCAGCGATTACATTTGATGCCAGGTACTTTGCGTGGACGCGGCGTGCACGCAGCTTGAAAACACGCTACGTGGGCATCGGCCCTAAGTAAGATAATGGGGCGAACACAATGCTGCGTCATCGCAGACTGCAACTTCATCGCATATGGCCGGGTCCATATGCGATGAAGTTGAAGTCTGCGATGACGCAGCATTGTGTATTCGACCCTAAGAGTAATACGGCAATATCCTCTCCTATGAGCTCCACGGCGGTACTTCATAGGTTCCAAAATGAAAAGTGTGGTCACTTATTCATTTCGGTATAAAAACGGAAGTGTCACCATCTACGGGTTCCCCGTGGGCATCTCATTGATTCCAAGAGTGGCCAATGTGGTCACTTATCGATTTCAAGCGCATAATCATTTTTTTGGGAAAATCATGACGAAAGAGCCGCCGCACGACATATTTCGGTGTTAAACGGAAATGTCTCTTTCTACGGGTTCCCCAAGAGCACCTGATAGGTTCAAGAGTGGCCAATGTGGTCACTTATTGATTTCGAGCGAATAACCATCTCTTTGGTAGGAAAACACACCGAAAGAGTCGCCGCTCGGCATATTTCGGTGTTAAAACGGAAATATCCCATTCTACGGGTTCCCTGGGGGCCCCTGGTAGACTCCAAGAGCAGCCAATGTGGTCAAATATCGATTTCAAGCGCATAATCATCTATTTTGTAGAAAATCATGACGACAGAGCTGCCGCACGGTGCTTATCTGTAAAATAAAAAATCACGATAATAAAGTTAAAAAAAACTGCCGCACGGCATCTTCTTCTTTCTTCTTATTGGCATTACATCCCCACACTGGGACAGAGCCGCCTCGCAGCTTAGTGTTCATTAAGCACTTCCACAGTTATTAACTGCGAGGTTTCTAAGCCAGGTTACCATTTTGCATTCGTATATCATGAGGCTAGCACGATGATACTTTTTGCCCAGGAAGTCGAGAGACAGTTTCCAATCCGAAAATTGCCTAGACCGGCACCGGGAATCGAACCCAGTCACCCTCAGCATGGTCTTGCTTTGTAGCCGCGCGTCTTACCGCACGGCTAAGGAGGGCCCCTCATATTTTGGTGTTAAAACGGAAATGTCCTCTTTTACGGATTCCCCGGGGGCACCTCATAGGCTCCAAGAGTGGCCAATGTGGTCACTTATCGATTTCGAGCGCATAATCATCTATTTTGTGGAAAATTATGACGAAAGAGCCGCAGCACCGCACAGTTTGGTGCCAGAACGGAAATGTCCTCTCCTACGGGTTCCCCGGGGGTACCTTGCATATACAAGGAGTGGCCAATGTGATCAATTATCGATTTCAAGCGCATGACCATCTGTTTGGTGGAAAATCATGATAAAAGAGCCGCCACACGGCATATTTTGGTGTTAAAACGGAAATGTCCCCTTTTACGGGTTCCCCGAGGGCACCTCATAGGCTCCAAGAGTGGCCAATGTGGTCAATTATCGATTTCGAGCACATAATCATCTATTTTGTGGAAAATCATGACGAAAGAGCTGTCGCACGACATATTTTGGTGTTAAAACGGAAATGTCCCCTTTTACGGGTTCCCCGGGGGCACCTCATAGGCTCCAAGAGTGGCCAATGTGGTCACTTAGCGATTTCGAGCGCATTATCATCTATTTTGTGGAAAATCATGACGATAGAACCGCCGCACGGTATATTTCTAAAACGGAAATGTCCCTTCCTGCGGGTTAACCGGGGGAACCTTGCATGTACCAGGAGTGGCCAATGTGGTCACTTATCGATTTCAAGCGCATAACCATCTGTTTGGTGGAAAATCATGACGAAAGAGCCGCCGCACATATATTTTTGGTGCTAAAACGGAAATGTCCCCTCCTGCGGGTTCCCCAGGGGCATCTTGCATGTACCAGGAGTGTCCACTTTCATGGGAAGCCCTCTCATGGACCATACATTACCGTTTTAGGAGAATCTATGAAGAATTAGCGATCGAAAGGCATATATGGAGCGATTTTATGCTCCTTATATATGACCGACAAGGTCCCCGTGGAAGTCGTTCCCCGGTGGCCATTGTCTCCAGAACCAGCATATCACCACATAGCCACAAAATTGATGAGTTTATATTTCGAACGGTATATAAAATTTGTGATTTGGTTATAATTTGACTGTTTTATAAGTATTTACATTTCTGGGTCAATATGACCCCAACATCATTCGTGAGTTTTTCTCAATATCCGAGGAAGGTTAAGAATTTCACGGGAAATAATGCAAATAGAGGGAGGTTGTTTGACCGAGAGTCAATCGACGGAAAGCTATTTGGCCGAAAAACATGTTACTCTGAAAGTCATCTAGTCGAATTCCATTTGACCAAAATTAATATTTGAACGAAACGGTTATTGATTCGAAAACCGTTAATGAAATTGGGCCGAAAGCGAAATTTGGCAGAAAAAGCCGTTTGCCCAACAGGTCTTTTACGGAAAATCACGGTAGATCTCAGCAATTTGATAAATTTTTACCGAGATCCACACAGCCGATCCCCAGCAAACATTTTTTTGTTGAGATGTTTGTCAAAGTTGCTGAAAATCTGCAAATAGTTTGCCGAAAGCCACTTAACAAATGTTATTTATCCCGGGATATCTGTTTGTTTGTTGGGCACACGGCTGTGTGGATTTTTCAGAAATAAAAACTGATTGTGTATGATCAAAAATGTCGATCCATTTTCAATCAAACTGTCAAACGAATTTTTCGACGAAAGGATCAGTTCGGCCGAACGACGTTTTCGGCCGTATGCCCAAATGAAAATTTTAAGCCAACGGTGGAGGACTGAAGTCATTTCAAAATTCACGAAAGTAAAGTTAAAAAAATCAGCCAAACGACCATTTCAGCAAACGGCATTTTCGCTTAAATGACCTATTTAGACAAGTTACTTTTTCGGCCATAGGATCAATTTGGCCGAATGAAATTTACGGCCGTATGTCCATTTCGTCTAAATGACATTTTCGACCAAACTAAATATTCGGCTGTGGTCTGTGGTCTACGGCCGAACGGATCTTCTCGTCGTTTTACCAAAAGTCATTCTGAGGAAAGCCATTTTTTTAGTTCCACTTTCCCGAATTGAACGTTTGTCCGAAACGGTTTGGCCGAAAGCGACATAGAGCCGAAAGGCACATGGAACTGAATTGGTAATTTGGTCGAAAAAGTTATTAGCACTAACAGGTCCTTTGCGGCATTTACAGGCCGTTTTGCCGAAGTGGCCGTATGATCGAAAATGTCGTTTGATTGAATCGAACATTTGGTCGAAAAGATGTTTGATAGAACTGGTCATTTGGCAGAAAGAGCAATCTGGTACGAATATATACTTTCGAATATGTCTGCCGAATAACCATTTCGACCAAACGACTTTCTCGATGAACCAGTCGATAAAATGACCGAATGACACTTTCGTCCGAATATCCTTTTTGGACAAATCAGCAGTCTACCAACGATGGCATTTTCGGCCAAACGACTTGGTCAACCAAAGGAACTGTTCTGCCGTCCGGATGTCCTTTTCGACCAAATGATTTGTTCAGTCAAATGGCGTACTCGGTCAAACAGACTTCGGCCTCGTGGTCTTCGGCGTTCAAAAATTATATTTCAACGAGTACTTTTTCGGGTTTCAGCGGGAAGTCTTCCGGAAAATCCTTCGGCATTTCTACTCGAAGTTTTTCTTCGTTTAGACGGAGAGCTTTTGAAATTGCAACAAGAACTTTTGTAGAATTTTCGAAAAAAAATTCCAAAATTGTCGGCGGCGGCGGCGGCGGCGTGCCAAAAACTGTCGGCGGCGGCGGCGTGGCGCGGCGGCGGCGTGGCGCGGCGGCGCACACCCATAATCATGGAATCCTTAGTTGATTCGATAGACCATTTTACTCAAACTCCAGGTCAATTTGGAGATCTTACAACATCTCATATGTTTGGGCTTGAGACGCAACTGAAAGACAAATACTCGGAGGACATAATTGGGTTGATACTGTGGCTGGGGGCATCATGGAAGCCTTGGTTGATTCGGTAGACCATTTGATTCAAATTCCAGTACAGTTCGGAGATCTTAGAACATCATAATTTACACATGTTCCGTATATAGTTTACATTTATTTTAACAAGTTCACAGTAGACAACATGCTTGAAAACATTTTCTGAAGCTTCATACATCCTGTAGTATGAAGTGATTCCATCGGACACCGAATTATCATCATATGCATAGTAGGGATGCTCAAAATGTGTTCTTATGTTCCAGGTGATGTCTTTCATGTGTAATTTCAATATTTCCATCATCACCATATGAATAGATATCATTTTTGGTAATTAAAGATGAATATATCTCCAAAATTGCATTTTTCTTAATACATTGCTTTACTCCCACAGCTGTAGTGAAAAATCGAACACCCCCAGATACAATATTTTGCAATGCTCAGAAAACTAGAAGAGAAGGCTAAGTGGTTGGTGAAAAACTGAGAAAATCGGATGAAAAACCACTGAGATATAGTCATTTGAAAATTTAGTTACAACGATTTTCTGAACGAATGAATCCTATGTTTTTGATGTTGAGTTATAGGATAGTTTGTATAGTTTATAACACGCTTCGACTCGTGATTTTTTCCTTAATGTTATTCAACAAATAAGATTAGACTGGTTCAATAAGGAATATTTTCTATAATATAAACCGCATTCAATGTTTAGAGAAATCCTGAAGTCTGCGTTCGCTGTCTATCTTTCGTAAGTTGCGATACATTCATCTAGTGACTTTATAAATAATTGTGTACCGTAGGTAAGTTTTTATATTCGGACCTCATAAGAAGAAGCTAACATATGTTTGAACTTCAGTACCGATGCATGGTAGTTGAAACCAAAACTGTATCAGCAGCGTGCCTTCGTTGAAAATATGTATAATTGATGAGCTTTCGAATACATTCTTAAGTTAAGCGAAATGAAGTATTGACGTGGTGTAAGCAAACAAAAATTAATTTCAATTTTTTTATTTCAATTATTCAATTATTATTTCAATTATAAGCATTTCAATTTCAAACAAGAATATGGTAAAGTATGGTGTTGATTCCTAAGAACATCAACTCAAGGATAGTTTGGATGCTCTAGATCGTCGTAGTGCCAGTAACCTGACCTGTTCAATATTTTTCCTGGATGGAGCAGTTAATTTTGAACATGAAGAAAGCAAGGCTCTATCTCTTAAAACTGATTTTTGACAGCTGATTCATATATGACCCATCCGTATTGAATCGGTTAACCGCAACTCATGTTTCAAAATATCCGCCAGACAAGAACTTTTGATTTCGTATACACACCAGTTGGAATCATCCGTTTGTCACACACAGCTTCAAGAATAAAATTTAATTTTACATCGATGTTTCAATCGCTTTATTTTTCCCTTTTAGTTCCGGCTATGGCTCCCAGTTTTCCTTCAAATAACTGAAAAGGATACAAATTTCTTGCTTAGAATAGATCTGTCAGTAGACCACTGGTCCAAAATATCCGGCCAATACAGTTACTCTTTGCTACTTTTTGACCATAGTTAATGACATTGCTACAGCCAAAGACCTTTAGAAGATAGCTAGAGATACATTTTCGGTTCAATTCATCTCTTGCGTAGCCAGCATTAACGAAATCCACTGAAGGTGCCGTATGTGGCTTCCAAATTACTTAAACGAAGGCTTCAGCTTCCGCCAAATTAAATCGCGTAGCAGCAGCTGATCAACCATCAAGCAGTTGACACTTCGGATACTGTTAGTACAATGAGCTTCCATTGGCGCCTGGGTCATCTACTCCGACCCTTTGGCCGCTTTTCGGACATCCCGGGACAAAACTAATTTTTAAACATTGAAGCTATACCAAAGGAATCAAAGTGAAAAAAATTTGAAAAGTTTCGAAATTTCATTACAGTAATTTCAGCTTAGTAATTAATAGTTATGCCTGAAGCAAAATCAATCAATTTGATTCTGTGCTAAGGAAAAAATCGATAAAACAGCACAGCCGGTTAAATGGAAACGATTTGTATTACCCCTAAGTTGGAATTTAACTGCCTGGTAGGCGGTACCAGAAACAAACTCTCGTTTAATCGCAGGATATCAATTCAACACTTTTTTTTATCGTTCCCACCCATACCACCGGTCCCTCGTATCCCAAAAGTCATCGATGGAGATTGCATGGGTCGTCTTATTGGCTTAGCATTTCCGATCACTTTTCTCCCCCTGCCGTACCACTACCTTGCCTTCTGTTCCTTCCGAGCGATATTTATCCCTGCAAAATTCATGAAAATAGCGTGTGCCAGCCGGCGGAGAAAAGGCTTTCCCAACATAAAACACAGCGAAATACGGCAAATGGATTGGGAGGTTATCCGTATCATATAGCTTCAATAAAGTTATCGGTACTTATATCATAGCACATTCGGACATAAATCTTCGGAGCACATATTGAAGGCCACTTATGCTCCATAATCGCCTTGGCCCACCACGACGCGTTCGACTGCCTGGGTGTGCTGCTCAGTGCGAAGCAAAGGCGATATGATCCACCCCGGTTGGATTGAAATATAGATGCTCCACGATAAGGTAGCTTGGTTTTTTCGTAGACATTTTTCGTAACATTTTTATCAACTTCCTTTTTATAAATGGGTAATAATGAAATAAAATTTGTAATAGGTCTGCTTAAAAATATGTTCAATAGAAAACATCAATGTGAATTTTAAACAAAAAAAAATACTAATACATAATGATATAGCACCTTATTTCAATTTAAAATTTTAGAAAATATTGTTTTCCCCATATTGACAACATTATTCGTTTGTAATAAATTACGAGAATGTTTCTGAGCAGATATAACCCTCTATATTTCTTCATGGGTGACGTTGAAAATAGTTGAATATTTCCTATTTCATTATGGGGTATTTATTTACTGCCCCTGGTAAGCAGCCGGTGCACAGAAGCCATTGTTTGGCGAAAAAATACGATGCGGGAAATCGCGGCAATGGGGGGTGCAAAGGAAAAGAGTTGCAAATAGTGCCTTCATAAAAGATACGACTTAAATTTAGATAAATTACCTCCAACCACTCGGCAAGTGAGCAGTAAATCATCTCCTTCTTCCTTTGGTCCGATTGTTGTACTATTTATGACGCGTCCCCATCGATCCAGGATCACCGGTGGCTCGGGTGGAACTGCTCCGTGAGCCATCCGCCGTGAAAAGCGTTCGGAAAAGAAAGCATCGAACAGCGTTGGGAGTTCGCAGCAGGTGAGTAGACAGCGATGATAGCAGCGATGAACGAGCATGGAAGAGAGAAGATAAACGATCTTGTTTAGTTATTGTCAGCTAACCAAAACAGCCAACCAGCCAATCATGGGTGATAAACAGTGTGCGCGCGGTATGGCATCATCTGGAAAGTACGGCGTGAGAGTATTGGATTGGGCAGGTCATGCACAGGGTTGACGCAATGATGAGGTTATAATAACAAAAGTTAGCAAGTCCTCTGGAATGTTGTGGCCGTCCCGTGTAACTTTCAGTCATTGACATCCCTGACAAGTACTTATTTAGGGTACTTTGTCAGTAAGTATTTTGATATTTTGTTTCGTTCTTACTGCTGAGGTATTCCACGGGGCATGTCAGTCGATCCTGAGCGACCATTTCGAAAATATTTGAAACTCTGCACAGTTTTCAATTTCATCTAAATCGTCATTTTCGATATCAAATCTTCATATTGAGTCACGACTAACTTTTCAAAAGGGTGTATGTGAAAATGGTTCAAAAATATTTA
Source organism: Armigeres subalbatus (assembly GCF_024139115.2). Classification (NCBI taxonomy): domain Eukaryota; kingdom Metazoa; phylum Arthropoda; class Insecta; order Diptera; family Culicidae; genus Armigeres; species Armigeres subalbatus. The sequence continues at coordinate 330,386,614 of NC_085140.1, read as the reverse complement.
AAAAGCTGCACAGCAAAAACGGAATGTTCGATTGTTATGATTTTTTCAGCAAAGTTAGACAACTAAATGATAGTTCTTAAGAAAATGTGCACAGTAGAAAAAATTTTTTTTTTACCTTTAAAAATATCATTTTTGTCACAAAAACTCAAATATCTCAAAACCCTATCTTTTAACGAACGTAATTTTGTTTAGGGAAAACGGTCCATTATATTAGCTATCTACCATAAAAATTTGGTGATGGTAAACTAATAAACAAAAAAGTTATGACATTTCAAACATTTTACAATTTTCACATATAGTAAAAAAATTTTTTCTGTGTAAGTTATTTCGAGAATTGCAGTTTGATGCAGATTTTATTGTTAAGGGACGTGATTTAAACAAGTTGTTTTCATGATATTTTGATTTAATTATTCATAGCATCTATAAGAAACTTAGACACGATCCAGTGTTGTGATCAAAAGTATTGATAGTGTCATAATTTTCATTGCACGTGACTGGCGAAAAATTCTTTTAATAGTGTTGAAACCTGTTGATAATAACGTTGATAGAAACATATCAGAAATGTTATTTTTAAGACAAAAGCTGCAAAATCAAAGATTTATATACACGTGTACGTCTATAGTTTACCTGCAAAAAATATACCTTTTAGAGAATAGACTTTATGATCGGGAGGAAACGGGTATCTTCAACAACAACAAATGCATGATAGGTACATACCATGACAATGCTCACGAAAAAGCAAAAAAATACTACTACTAAGGTTGTTAAAGATCTTATAGTAATTTTTTTCTTCAGTCAAGCAAATGACACCAAACTAGTCAGTAAAAACTTAAAAGTGATTTTGTTTATTGAAATATTACGAACAACATGAGTAGCCGCTTTCTCAACTGTTGTAGGCCGTTTGATGGAAAAAAGTGTTCAAAAGAGTTACGAAATCTCACCGAAAGCACCATAGATAAACTGAAAGCGACTGGTTATGCTCCAATGTCCCCATTGAATACAAATTTACGCATTTGCACGTCCTGCCGTCTAAACGTTGACAAAAGAGCAATCTGTATATCATCGGTTGAGCAGAGCGCAGGAAGTTCGAAAACGACAGCAACTGAGGAATTGCCAGATGTATCGACAACAACTGAGGAATTACCAGAAGTATTAAGTGCTGAGAGCCTTGCCACCGTACCATCAGCGAAATCTGTTTCAACAAATCAATCGGAAGATGAGTGTATCCAAAAGGTCAACATCGAACGCTTTAACGAGGGCATAGCTGGGATAAAAGTGACTCCGATTAAATGGAGTAAGATGGACTACGTTTATTACCCGGAGAAAAAATACCGTGAAATAAACGAAGCTGAGAAGAAGAAACCTCTTCAAATTAGGACCTGATGATGTGGAAAATACAGACTACGATGAGGTAATTATAAATATGAAGGAAAGGTTCTCGAATGCAGCCACGACAAGGAAAGAAAAATTATTGATTTTGTCGATGCTGCCAAGTTCGTGGTCTATTCAGGATGCCATTGATGAGTTCAAAACCAATAGAAATACAGTAAAAGAGGCAAAACAATTGAAGAATAACTGTCTTTCAACCAAAAATACTAGGTCCAGTACTGCATTAACAGATGAGACAAAAGAAATAGTAGTTCAATATTTTGAAGATGATGAAGTAAGTCGAGCTATGCCTGGTCAAAAAGATTATGTATCAGTAAAAAAAGATGGAAAGCGTCAAGCAATCCAAAAACGATTAATGATGACGACTTTGAAAGAAGCGACTTTGAACACACGCTTCAAGGAAATTCACGATAATATTAAAATAGGTTTTTCCTCATTTGCAAGCCTTCGGCCAAGGCAATGTAAGCTTCTTTCCAATTCAGGAACACATAATGTGTGTGTGTGCACAACCCATGAGAATATTAATCTTATTTTACATAGTTTGAAAAGAATCAATTTAACAAAGGATATTAAAATGTTAACTGGTAGTCTTTGGTGTGAAAATACAACATCAAATTGCTATCTACGATCTTGTTCGGATTGTCCAGATTCTTCATCATTGGAAAATACTTTATTCGCTGAGTTTGAAGAAAAATATATTGATCAGTTATCATTTGAGCAATGGGTGACCACGGATAGGTGTGACATAGAAACTATTGTAAAACCTGTAGATGAGTTTGTATCATATTTTTGCTTGAAATTAGAAAGTTTAATCCCTCACGATTTCATTAAAACAGAACAATCCAGCTTTTTAAAAAATACGAAAAATACATTACAAAATGGTGAATTTTTAGTCATTTGTGATTTTTCTGAAAATTACAGCTTTGTATTGCAAGATGAAGTGCAGTCCCATCACTGGAACGTACAACAAGCTACAATTCATCCATTCGTTATTTATTTTATTGAAATTTGAACGCAAATTGAACACTTAAGTTTTATTATAATTTCCGAAGATTTAAGACACGATTCAGTATCCGTAAACTTCATTAAACGTTCATTGAAAAAATGGTTAACTTTTTACGCGTTGATAAGAATAAAGTAGTCAAAAAGATATATTTCACGTCTGATGGAGCAGCGTCGCATTACAAAAATCGTAAGAATTTTTCGAGTCTATGTCAATTTAAATCAATGTACGGAATTGATGCAGAATGGCATTTTTTTGCTACGTCACATGGCAAAGGTCCTTGTGATGCTTTTGGAGGAACAATAAAGCGCATGGCCACAAGAGCAAGTTTAGCCAAAGAACGTGAGCATCCAATTAAAACTGCGAAAGAACTTTTGATTGGGCAAATCGTAGAAAAGAAAAAGATTTAACCAAATTATCATTTTGTTTTACTACTACTGAAGAGTACGAAATAAAGGCTTCAGAGCTCAGCGAGCAATTTAATAACGCGAAAACGATCCAAGGAACCCAAAAATTTCACTGTTTCATTCCATTGTCGGAAAATAAAATTAAAGCAAAACTATACTCAAACTGTGCTGATAATAATTCAAAAGTGTTCGATTTTTTTTAAAAATTTGAATAAAAATAAATAAAAAATAAGTATTAATAAACTGTTTTCATGATATCATAACCCATACCAAAATTCAAACCCAAAACTCTTAGAGTTTCTATAACAACATTGTGTAACTGCCACATTTAATTTAATACTTAGGATAATATTAATTCATTTTTATTTATTTATACATATAATATTTATACATATAATATACATGATATCGATGAATACATAAATATGGAATATCATACAAACAACTTGTTTAACTCACGCAAGGCCCTTAACAATAAAATCAGCATCAAACTGCGATTCTTGAAAAAAAAATACACGGAAATTTTTTTTTGTTTGCTATATGTGAAAATTGTGAAATGTTTGAAATGTCATAACTTTTTTGTTTATTAGTTTACCATCACCAAATTTTTATGGTAGATAGCTAATATAATGGACCGTTTTCCCTAAAAAAATTACGTTCGAAAAATGATAGGGTTTTGAGATATTTGAGTTTCTGTGACAAAAATGATATTTTTAAAGTCAAAAAAATTTTTTTTTACTGTGCACATTTTCTTAAGAATCACCATTTAGTTGTCTAACTTTGCTGAAAAAATCATAACAATCGAACATTCCGTTTTGCTGTGCAGCTTTTAAATATTTTTGAACCATTTTCACATACACCCTTTTGAAAAGTTAGTCGTGACTCAATATGAAGATTTGATATCGAAAAATGACGATTTAGATGAAATTGAAAAACTGTGCAAAGTTTCAACTCAATAGAAAATCATGAATTAAAATTTTCTTAAATTTTGATGCTGTTGCTTGGAATCGCTCGCTTTTATACACTGCGTTACTTACAGCAATATTGATATTATTCCATTTAGGTAAAAGTAGATTTGTCACTGTTTTTTTTTTGAATTTCTGGTAAACTAATTGTAGCGAAAAGCATATGTCCGCTCCAAAAACGAACTTATAGAGCTGGAAAACTAGCCATGCCCCATGGTGATTGCTGTCATAAGTCCACTATAAGAATTGAATAAATACAACAAGCATAAAAATTGCTTTCTGGGATACGCCCTCAGTTCCAATCTATTCCTGAAAACTGTAGGTCAGACCAGCCATGTTTTGTCAATAGTGTAAAGACTAAGGTGTTATTTGAAAACAATACTGTATTTAGTAAAACGAATACCCTTTTATAAATAAATCATCAGGGAGGTATCTTTCTCAGCAAATGGAGACTTCAATAGTCGTAGAACCAAAAGGAATAGATAAATTGTAGATATAATAAGTTTGTATTTCATAAAACGCTCATAACTTCCAGAAAAAAAATCACCTCTTACCTACAAACGCTGTAAAGGTCAACCCTGGCCATGTTTGCTCAATTTCCCCTCCCTCGATTATGTTAGATAACGAACGGTGTCAATGCCATAATTTATGATTCTCGCGAGAAAGCCTACCTGCGAAAAAAAAACCGTACGACGTCAAAATCCTTTTTGAAATAGGACTCTGCCTCATCAGCGTGCGATTTCTGTCTTGGTATTACCTTTTGTGCAGCTACCGGTACGTTATTTGGCCGTTAAACAATACCGTCGTCAACAATCGACAGACAGGAAAACAAGCTTGCGGAGGAAAAATAGATAAATTTCCCGTTCGGTTCGAACGATTGTTATCGACAGCTTCCAGCGGGCGTATCTTCACATAATCTCCCCCTACAGGAAAAAAAGTGGCTTATTTATTATTTTGGCCGGGAAAATCGGGAATTGGTTCAATTCCATACTTTTGCAAGGTTTGGTATAAGTGAAAACCACACCAATCCGTGCTACACGACTAATGAAGACAGAAACTCAAACCTTTTGTTCAAATCTTATTGGAGCGAACCATGTGGAATGATTGTGAGTAGTGACTTACTAAGAGTATGTGATATTTGAATTATTTGTTTCAATTTTTTTCAATATAAATTACAATAAATCTAAAATTTGAAATACGAGCCATAAAACAAAATTAAATTCAAAAAGCGTAACTTAGCTTCTTAATCTTACGGGAATTTCAAAATGCTTGTCAAAAATCTACCGCATGATATGCTAATGTGAGATTACCAGATAGCTAACAACAACAAAATTGCAGAATAAACAGGTGCAATCTTTTTTTATGTTTCCGATTTTGGGCAGAGAACCTGTTGTTAATGTGCGTTTTCTGGTAGAGGGTTTTGACTAGATCAAGTTGTGGAACTTGTTGATTACAAGGATCTTCTGTAGGTTAATATCCTTACAATGCAATTGCATCCGTCGACTAGTCGAGCTTGGGACTAATGCTCAGCCTCCAAGAATATGGAATCACTGGCAAACATAACTGGAAATTTCTACGCCATCTATCAGCTAAGATATTGAAGCTAATACCTCCACTATTGGTACCGTTACCCTATTCCTATTTCAATGCTTCACATTTGAAAAAAATTCTCTGACGTTGAAATCCCATGGGCTTTGCCGGAATTGTGATTGACCTGGTCATAAGGCGAAGGATTGCCCATCCAAATTGCGCTGCTGGATCTGTTAGAGGCGTCACCACACCCTGGTTTGTTATAAATCGTAGAATCGTCCTTCAAACAAAGTCGGAGAAGAAGCCATTCTCCGAACACTAAGGATTCCCAAGGTCAGTAGGTTCCAGTTCCATTGAAGTGGTGAATATGGCAACAACAGGTGTTTCGATAAGCGGTGCGGCACACTAATGTTACGTCGCAGGTCCTGTTAACGACAGCGGTAGTTATCGTTGAGGATGACGCTGACATAAGGTACTCTGCTTCTTCAGCCAAGGACCTGGGAAAGTTGATGGCTCGATTCATGGTCATTGCGTTGTTCCTCTACCTAAGAACGAGAACGCCCTTCCAAACCTGGGTGAGTCTAAGGATATCGCATTCCGACGTCTTATTGGTACAGAAAAAAACTTGCGAGGTACGCTAACTTACGCGAACAATATGTTGCTTTCATGGATTTGAAATTGAGATACAGGAGGACAAGGTTAAAAGATGTTTTCCCTGCATCATCCGGTGGTCAATGAGGCCAATACCAGCACCAAGGTCAGGGTGGTCTTCAACGCTTCTTGCAAAACGTCTTCTGGAGTGACCTTGAATGATGTATTCCTGGTAGGGTCAGTTGTGCAGGAAGATTTGAGGTTAATTCGGCAGATTCTCGCTTGGCCAACGGATTTTCTTCTCCAATACATATTACTCCGGTTTACTGCGGTTAAGGAAGTTACAGAGTACGAACTCAACACCATTACATCCCCACTAGAAAAAGCATGTGGTTTCCAAGATGGCCGATTTGTGGCTTTGTTGTATAATCACCTTTACAATCCTTTAAAATGCTAAAACTATCAGCAGCTTTTAACTTCTGACGTTAAGCAACGTCTTATCCGAAGATACTGGGTGTCAAATCAGAATCTAAAATAGGGGAACGTCACGAAATCATGCAAGATTTTAAACATTAATAACGCATTTATCCTTCGATGGATTTTTGATATTTGTATATCAATTGACTCAGAAACTTTCCAGCAATTTCAGTTCCATTGGAATATTCAATTATTTACGTAAACTATTGAAACCACGAAAATTTCAATTCTTGTCACACCCAGTAAAAATTTCAGAACCTACCAATCCCGTTCATGCATTCCCCGCATCGACATCGAAATCATGTAAGTTTCGGGATTTTTGTCCCACCGCTTCATTTTCTCTGGGCATAAATAAACCCGTGTTTTGTAGCATGATGGCTACTGTAAATATGTAAATAAAACTAAATGTAATAATTCATCTTTTTGTATGAAATATTTAATATATATATATACCAATATGGCACCTGACAAGTTCATTCAACGTATATATGTTAAATGTTCCACGTTAACGTTCGTTCAAAGAACTCACATTCAAGTTCGTCTAAGATGAATACAGCCAAAGCTTCAAATGTCGTTTCACGAACTTCCACGACCGTCCAAACCAAGGGGTGGGACATAAGAGGATTTAGAAGGATGAGAACCCTTTCAGATCCGATAGGTTATGAGAGAATGAGATGGCAGTTTTCATTCGTAGGTTTATGATGGCAAAAGATTTACGTTGGAAAGGTTTTGGCATTTGGTTCAACAACGCCGGAAACGATTCGAACAACCTCAAGACCTATCTGAGGCAATTTGGGACCATACTGGATCATTTCAACCGATACCGTGGAAATATCCGGGAGTGCGAGTCTTAAGTCTCGTTTATTCCTTTCCGTTAGGCTAAGGTCTAGTTAGAGAGTGTTGTGCGGTTCCATAGTAATTATTGTGCGAGTATCCTAGAAAAAGAAAGTAACTTGTGGAGTATGTGTGTTCAAAATGTATGTGCTTATACCCGTTTGACGGCTTCTTATTGCCAGTGTTTGTGAACGGGATTTGAACCGACGGACGGCTCTACCGACCGCTGGATATCGACCGCATCTCCCAACCCTCTCGGCCACCGTTCTCATCGATCCACGCGCTCTCGTTAAAAATTCTCCGAATTGAGGCTTTTGATCCATGAACCGGAAAGGGACCACACCGTCACCATTGCGTCCGTCTTGGCCAAGCCGGCCACCGCTAAATCTAATTCTTACATCTGCAACCGAGCAGTCATCTCGGCCATTTTACCGGAATCCATTTTATTGCCATCTTGGTTGGCGTCGCGTCCCATGAGACACAGTATGGTTCCATCGAAATTTGTCCAAACACCGCCATCCACTCCACTATTGTGTAGCAGCCATCGATCCACAGCTCTCAAGCATATTCGTTGGCCGTTATTCGTCGGAAACACCAGCAATCAACGAGTTTAGTTGTCGAACAACTAAGGGCGTCCACCGAGCTACGAACATTGCGGCCACTTGGTAGAGTTGCTGCAATACCGCTCGAGAAACGAGCCGCATCATACAAGGTCGGTAAAGCAGAGTAACAGAATCCATCCGCACGGTACGGTGAGTACAAATACGCATGCGCAAATGAATTGCAACCACACACACACACACACACACACACACACACACACACACACACACACACACACACACACACACACACACACACACACACACACACACACACACACACACACACACACACACACACACACACACACACACACACACACACACACACACACACACACACACACACACACACACACACACACACACACACACACACACACACACACACACACACACACACACACACACACACACACACACACACACACACACACACACACACACACACACACAAGGGGGCAGCAGGGACTTTGTCCAAGGGCTTGACGACCCCTCCCCATGGCCACTGCGAGTTAGGGGCCTGTCTAGAACGTGGTGGGGTTTGACAGTGGGCTCTGTTGAACCTCTATAAAAAGCTGCATGTGTTTGCAACCAGGCCCTATCACAGCGACCGTGCGCCGCTCAAAGCACACAAGCCCAACAGGTGTGCCAACCGGCACATCAGGATTGATGCCAGTAAGATCCTGATTATGGTATACTGGTCACGGCAAACGACATTGGACGATTCTCGGTTTTTGGATAGGATTAGGCGTATATGGGCTGACAGTCGAGCTATTCTGTTTCCTGAGTAAAAAAAGAGTGACATCTTTTTGAAATGGCAAGCAGGCTAATGGTTCGTCTGCCTCCGTCCCGGTAAACAACCTGGCAGGCCTCCGGTAACGCTCAACACTTGTCACCTATACCGGTGGGTAGTAGGTTCAGATGCACCATTCCTGATTTACGCCGATCCGGCTCTGAACACGGTGTTATAAGGCACCGGAGTCAACCCTTGCATGGATCTCACTGTTACAAAGGCACCCATGGGATCACAAGAGGCGACTATCTACAACAGGAAGAGACGGCCCGGAGGGGGGACCCTTTTTACATGGAAACAAATTCTACAATCAACGAAGGAGCAGGTGGTGCGAATGTTTTCGCAAAGAGTGGGAGGCTGCAGCGATCTCCAGTGATGGCGCAGGCAGCAGTAGCAAGTACCAGCAGTATGGCCAAGGCTGCTGAGAACCAGGCAGGCCAACAGGAGCTAGGATCCGGAAATAGGGTGTCTACCCCAAAATCGGGAAATAGTGCTATTCAGGAGGAGCTACAATTTGGGAGGTCCAACCTGATGGAGGTGCGGAAGCGAGTCAACGAGCTTTATGACTTCGTAAAGGACAAGCACAATGTTCACACTAAGATCAAGCTTCTAGTGACGAGCATCAAGTCCGCCGTTAAAGCTGCTAAGCACAAACGGAACGTGCTCCGAAAAAGCATTAAAAGATGCAGCGGAGCATACAACAGTCGGGGCACTGCAAACACCAATGAGCCCCCGAAATACTCGCACGGAGAAGCGAAGCAGGGACTCTCCAGGAGAGCAGGAAATCCCGAAGAAGCAGCGGAACGTGCAAGATAGTGCTAGCGTACTGAAGGAAGGCGTCAAGAACGGTGATTGGCAAACCGTGGAAAGTCAGCGAGAGAAGAGAAAGAAGCAGAAGGAGTACGTGGAAAAGAAGAAGGAGCAGAAGAAGAAAGAAAAACATCGCTCTTCTCGTGAGCGGGTCAAGGGGGACGCCTTGATAGTCGAAGTGAGCGACAAGACGACATACGCAGCGATATTACGGAAGGTGAGAGAGGACCCGGTGCTCAAGGACTTGGGTGAAAAAGTGGTGAGGACTAGGGGGAATCGCTGTTCGAGCTGAAAAACGATCCCACGGTCAAGAGCTCGGCCTTTCGGGAGCTCATTGTTAATTCCTTAGGTAGTGAAGGAAACGTAAGGGCGCTTTTAACGCAGGAGGCCGTGGTCGAATGCAGAGACCTGGACGAGATCACCACGATAGACGAACTGAGGGATGCACTGATCTCACAATGCATGCTGGGCGAAGTTCAGATGACCATTCGGTTGAGGAAAGCGTACGGTGGTACACAAATAGCAGCGATACGACTACCGGTAGATGCCGCCAACAAAATGGTGGAGGTGGCCAAGGTGAAGGTCGGATGGTCTATGTGTCCGTTGAGACTCACCCTCGAATCACCAAACAGATGGAGCGATGCTTCAAATGTATGGCATTTGGACACCAGGCGCGAAACTGCAGTGGCCCAGACAGATCCGGTCTTTGTAGGAAATGTGGTGGAGAAGGACACGTTGCTAGGGACTGCACGAAGCAACCAAGATGCCTGCTCTGCAAACCGGAGGATGGAAACGACCACATGACGGGTGGCTTTCAATGCCCTGCCTACAAGAAGGCGATGGCGGGCCGAGATTAATGGAGATCATCCAGTTGAATCTCAACCATTGCGACACCGCACAGCAGCTGTTGTGGCAGTCGACAACAGAAGCAATGTGCGACGTGGCAATTATTGCTGAGCCGTACCGGATTCCTTCTGACAACGGCAACTGGGTGGCGGATGCTACGGGGATTGCGGCTATCCAAGTGATGGGCAGATTTCCTATCCAAGAGGTGGTAGACAGTTCAAGCGAGGGTTTCGTAATCGCCAAAATTAACGGGATCTTTGTGTGTAGCTGTTACGCACCCCAAGGTGGACTTTGGAGCAGTATAACCGGATGCTGGACTCACTCACGGAGAAGCTGATCGGCCGAAATCCAGTGATCATCGGAGGCGATTTCAATGCTTGGGCAGTGGATTGGGGAAGCAGACTGACTAACGCCAGAGGTTACAGTTTGCTGGAGGCGCTGGCTAAGCTGGAAGTAAGATTGTGCAACGAAGGTACCGTTAGTACATTCCGCAGAGTTGGCAGGAGTCCATCATCGACGTCATGTTCTGCTATCCGTCTCTGGTGAGGAACATAAACTGGAGAGTTTGTGAAGACAAATACTATACCCATAGCAATCACCAGGCGATCCGGTATAGTGTTGAAACACGAACGCTGACGGTGCGACGAGAGACAAGAACTTGTGGGCGGAGATGGAAGACGAAGGACTTCGATAAGGATCTTTTCATCGAGGCACTTCGAGAAAACAGCGGCTCTACAAACCTTGACGCAGGCCAGGCTGACGGAAACACTAGCGAGGGCTTGCGATGCGACGATGCCGAGGAAATTAGAGCCAACGAAAAGCCGGCGGCCAAGTTACTGGTGGAACGAAAATCTTGCTACCCTTCGCGCTGCTTGTCTCAGAGCTAGGAGACACGTTCAGAGGGCAAGGTCTGAAATGGTCAGACAAGAGCGAAAGATAGTTTTCCGCGAAGCTAGAGCGGCTTTCAAACGGGCGATCTAGACTAGCAAGTCCAACTGCTTCAAGGGCGAGTTGTGCCAGGAAGCTGACGCTGATCCTTGGGGTAACGCTTATCGAGTTGTGACAAAGAAGATCAGGGGTCCAGCGACGCCAGCCGAAATGTGTCCAGACAAGCTGAAGATCATCGAGGACGGTCTTTTCCCACAGCATGGTTCTAAGACGTGGTCGCGTACGCCGTACGAAGATGAAGACCGAGTAACCGCTGCAGGTATGCAAGTCACCAATGACGAGCTATTATCAGTGGCGAAAGGTTTGAAGTTGAAAAAGCTCCGGATCCGGAGGGAATTCCAAATGTGGCTCTAAAATCCGCGATTTTGGCGTTCCCGGATCTGTTCAGGATGGTGCTGCAGAAGTGTTTAGGAGATGGTAATTTTCCGGACACGTGGAAGATCCAGAAACTGGTGCTGCTGCCGAAACCAGGAAAACCACCGGGGTATCCAGCATCGTATAGGCCCATATGTCTGCTGGATACACAGGGCAGCTTCTGGAAAGGGTTATCCAATGGGCTTACACAGTTCACGGAGGGTGAGACTGGCTTATCGGAAAAACAGTTCGGATTCCGCAAAGGCAGATCGACTGTGGATGCAATCAGGACAGTCATTGAAGATGCAGAGAGGGCGTCCAAGAAGAAGAGGAGCGGCAATCGGTTCTGCGCGGTAGTGACGATTGACGTCAAAAACGCGTTCAATAGTGCCAGCTGGGAGGCCATCGCCGCAGCGCTGCATGGAATGCGAATCCCCGACTTCCTGTGTAAGATCGCTTAGGAGCTACTTCCTGAACCGGATTCTGGTTTACGACACGAACTCGGGGCAGAAGTCGATCAGGGTTACGGCGGGCGTTCCACAAGGGTCCATACTAGGCCCGACGTTATGGAATGTGATGTACAACGGGGTGCTGATGCTGAAGTTGCCCAAAGGTGTAAAGATTTACGGATTCGCGGATGATGTCGTCCTAACGATAACTGGTGAGTCACTGGAGGAGGTGGAAATGCTGGTGGCGGAAGCGACCGACGCAGTAGAAACCTGGATGAATGGAGTCAAGCTGCAGCTGGCTCATCACAAAACGGAAGTGATGCTGGTCAGCAACTGCAAAGTAATCCAGCGGATGCAGATTACCATTGAGGGCACGACATCCCGTCGGTGCGGACTCTGAGACATCTAGGTGTGATGATTGATGACCGGTTGAAATTCCACACCCACGTGGACTATTCCTTTGGAAAGGGGGCCCAAATGAACAGAGCGTTAGCAAGGATCATGCCGGACCGCGGCGGGCCCAAAAGCAGCAGTAGGCGGCTTCTTGCGTCAGTATCATCCTCGATACTAAGGTACGGAGTTCCAGCCTGGGGAGCTGCGCTCAAGACGAAACGTAACCGGAGGAAGCTGAATAGCGTGTTTCGTCTAATGGCCATTCGAGTCGCGAGTGCGTACCGAACTATTTCGTCGGAGGCAGTTTGCGTTATCGCAGGGTTGATTCCAGTCTGCATAACCCTAGCAGAGGACATCGAGTGCTACCAACGGAGGGATACCAGAAATGTGAGGAAGGCGGTGAGACTGGACTCTATGGTGAAGTGGCAACAGGAGTGGGACAATGCGGATAATGGAAGGTGGACCCATCGGCTCATCCCCAATGTGTCGACGTGGGTGAACAGGGAGCATGGTGAGGTGGACTTTTATAAATATATACCTTATATATACCTCACACAGTTCCTGTCCGGACACGGTTGTTTCCGCCAATATTTGCACCGGTGTGGCCATGCGTCATCGCCATTCTGCCCGGCGTGTATCGACGTAGAGGAGACTCCAGAGCACGTGATATTCGACTGCCCGAGGTTTGCGGAGGCACGTAGGAGAATGCCTGCCATAAGGGCGGACAACATCGCAGAGCGAATGTGTCGCGATGAAGGTACGTGGCATGCGGTAACCAGAGTCGTGACACAAATAATGTCAGAGCTGCAGCGTCGATGGAGAAGGGACCAGCAAGTAAGCGTCGGTTTGGAGCAAAATCCAGCACAGTGAGCAGTGTTGGGTCTCGAGTCGTCGGGGCGCCAGCGAACCGGAAGTCTTCTGCCAACCGGAATCGTCGGACCGACCTCGGCACTCGAACCGTCAACCTGCTGAAGAAAGAAGAAGGAAGTGCTTCGGGTATGTAGGGCACCGCCAGTGCGGACGTTATCCACCACCGGAACTGTCGGACCACCTCTGCAACCCGAAGACGAAGTCGGCGCAATGCGCGAAAGCGTCCCCTGCGATAGCCGCCGGTAGTCGGGGCACCATCAGTGCGGAAGTTTCCTTCACCGGAACTGGTGGACCACCCTCGACGTCAGGAAGTCAGGAGGATTCGAGTCAGGAAGTTGGCGGCACGACCGCCGAGGATCGAGACGTAGCAGTGGATCTCAGCAAGCCAGTCGGCGAACTAGCCTAAGCTAGGGGCCGGAATTTTAGAAGAAGTGCATGAGCACAGCCCCCCCGAAGTAGTCGCAGCATCCAGTGGTCCCGGGGGGATCGAGGCAAGGAGGATAAGGGACCCGGTTTATCCGGGAGGCACATTTTTAGCAGGTCGGGAGGAGCCCATCCCTGTTCGCCTTCGAGCATAGTGTGGATGCTCGAGGTGTCTGTCGCGCAGATTTTTGATGGCCTTTAACCCTTGCAAAAAAAAAAAACACACACACACACACACATATGAAAGCTAGCTAAAATTAAAAATATCCCACACATAGTTAGAGAAGATAAAGTAGATAAAGAGGAAAGGAAAGAAGAAGTGAAATGATCCTAGGATAAAAAAGTAAATTTGAATAAAACATGCTTGTTAATTGTAGCCGTTTTGCCTACAAAAATTAAGGTTTTCTTCTAGTTGGACTGCTAGGGAAACTAAGTCCCTCCTCTTTCGTTCTTAAAGCGAGAAGAGAGATTTGTGAAGGTTGGCTCTGCTACACTTACTAACCGAACGACGATCTTTAGCCATTATACATAGAGGTGTGCGCCGGTCCGACAATTGTCGGCGGCGGCGTTTGTCATAATTTTGGTCGGCAGCGGCGGCGCACATAGGGGTATTTTCGCAATCTAGCCGGAATAAATTATTTTATCTCTCAAACTGCTATATTTCACCTTATTTTATGATACTGTGATGATAATTTGGCTGAAATATCAGTTTTCTTAATTTTCACTTTCTGACCCATGTGCTTTACCCTTTAAAACCTTGAAAAACAATGGTAATTTCAATTAATTCATTCTTATCAACGCTTCTACCGAAATCAGCTAAACTCTATGTGTTTGCAAGGGGAAAAATAGAGCTAAAAGATGGTGTCATGGAAATTGCTCTATGACTCTTTCTCTTTTCATAGGGAGGTTGAATGTATGATATAGGCCATAAATGCCTTAAATACAGTACCAAACTAAAAACATCCGCTTTCAAAATGGCGCAAATTTGCGCAAGATTTTTCTTCGGGATCCTAAAATATAGACATAAATGCGTCCTCTCTATACTGAAATATTACCGAATATCATCGAATAAGTGTTTTATGCTTATTGAAAATATGAGGAACATTAACTAGTTTTAGCTCGAAAATGGACTTCGAATTACTCTTTTGTATTTCTGTTCAGAACCATTCATTCTTGTCAAAAATATGTTTACATGATACTATTTTGTCTACTTTTTCATGGTATGTACTGATCTGTGGATTGCTGTGACAAATATTTGACCACAATAGAACATACCGAACGTAATCAAATTCAACAGAGAAAATCATTAATTTCCTCAACGAAAAACCTTTAACTTTCTAGAAGTGTAGTGGTAAAACTTTAAATCTAAATAGAAAACCTAGTACTAGGAGTCGCTCGTCTACTATTCAGAGAAGTTTGAGGCATATTTTGACTGCTCTAGGACAATTTTGAAAATTTAACTTTATTCCGGCTAGAATGGTGAAATACCCCTATGTGCGGCGGCGGCGGCGTGAATCGGCGTGGAGCTTTTTTTTATGTCCGTTTCTTGAAGTTTTTTTTCTGCATTTTTTCAGGCTGTTTTCAAGACATCAACGCAAGAATCTTCTGAATTTCGACGGAAAAATCTGATGAACTTATCCCGGAAATTCTTTGAGCTTCTTCAAAATATTCATTTGAAAGATATTCCTCATGGGTACTGCTTTGAAGTTTTGAGAATTCTTTGGAATTTCCAAGGAAGCACTTTGGAATTTTTAAGGAAAATTGTTTCAAGTTTCCACAGGGAAATGTTCGGAAAATCCACGGAAAGTTTCTGTCAAGTGTTTTTCGAAATTTACACAGAAAATTCCTCAAATTTTCCTTGGGAGATTGGTCAAAATGTGGACATTAACATAAAAATTGGATTTCAACTGCCGTTGAAATTGGTAGAAATTTTCACAGGAAATTCATTGGAATTTACATGGGATTTTTTAAATTTTCTATGAAAAAAATGTTCGGAAATGTTTATACAACGGATAACAATTAGGCCAAAAATTTCATTTGATCAAAGCGACATACTGGCGAATTGATAATTTGGCCGAAAAAACACTTCTCTAACACGTCGTTTGGCAGAATAGGTTATAAGGTCGAAAATGTCGTTCGGTCGAAATCACGGGGGTGACAAGCTACGCCATCTTTGTCACATCTTTTTTGAGTCACCAATACGAGTGCACTGCGAATGCAATATAAACGAGGGTGAAAATGATATAAAACGAACAAGGGCATAGACATTACCTTGTGTAAGTAGCACTCTGCAGATTTGAGTAAATAAGTTGAACATTCATAAGTTTAAAGCATGGCATCGAGTGTAAAATAGTTTTAATTTATAGTTTGTTTATTTTTTTTTTCTTGTTTCTCATAATTGTTTTATATTGCATTATTGAATGATATGGGCGTTTTGCATCATATTCTCTTGTAAAAACGTAAACATTTAAAATTCGCGCACATACTATTGCAAAATAAATCAGTATTGGGGTTATTTGACACTGGGGGATTAATTTATCACCCAAAAAAGAACGAACAGGCAAACCTGTCAAAATCCATGGTGAAAAAAATGGGTGTCGCTGCCTTGGTCGAAATGGTTGTTTGACAGAAAGGGTCATTTGGTCGAAAATGTTATTTGGTCATTTGTTGATTACTGAACGGGTAATATGGTCAAAAATATCCACCGGTTTGGCCAAATAACATTTTCGGCTAAATGGCCTTTTTGACAAACGATAATTTCAGCGAAACAAGGTTTATTCGTCCGGGTTTGTAATTTGACCGAAAAAGTTGTTCGCCCTATCAGTTTATTTAGCTGAAATTGAAAATTGAGCCGAAAATTCCATTTGGTAGAAATGGTAGTTTGGCAAAAAGAGCCATTTGGCTTTTTCTGCCAAATAACCTATTCAGCTAAACGGATTTTTTGGCAAAGTAACCAATTCAGCCGAGCGACACTTGCCAGATGACCAAAATGCCAAAAGAGGGGGTGGAGGAGTTCTTACCCCCTCCTTGATAAAAAAAATAGCCCCCCAGGATTTGAAAAGTTATTGCCAGCGATATACATTTCCAACATATAGCATAATGAATTACTGATAAAGTTTGATGACATATTCAGCCTATCATAATGAAATGATTTTTTTTCTCATTTCTGAGAAAGATCTCTGTGTGGCAGTGAAATTGCACTTGAAAAGGCAATATCTAATCGATTTGAAAGCATCCAAGTAAGCTTGATAAGAACAACAACGGAGAGCTACTAAAATATCAATCAAAGCAAACGTGATACTATGCCAGTAGTCAAAGACATGTGGTCAACCATCACGGACTGGAGTGACAATTTTCCAGTAGACTTTCGCTTGCGTAACAGCATGATAATTTCCACAGATCCAATCAGCATCCGAGAAAAATTCTCATAGCAATCTCTAAAGAATTCCTTTTAGAATCATCGAAGTATTCCAACCGGAATCCATGTGAATTCACACTGAATTCTTTTCGGTATCGTTAAGGGATCTTGGGAATCTGTGGAGGATTTGTTTCAAAATTTCTCGTTAATTTGCTTCGGAATTCCTCCGGAGTCGTTCGAAGATCTGTTTCGAAATTGTTCGGAAATTTGCTTCGAAATTCCTTGACGATTTGTTTCAGAATACTTCAACGATTTGCTTCAGAATTCCTAGAATATTTATTTTGGAGTCTCTCGACGTTTTGGCTTGTGATCCTTGAACGATTTGCTTCGAAATCCCTCGACTATCGGAATCCCTCTGACGATTTGCTTCGGTATTCTTCGACGAATTGCTTCGGAATCATTCGACAATTCGCTTCGGAATACTTCGACTGTTTGGATCGGAATTCCTAGAAGATTAATTTTGGACTCCTCGACGATTTACTTCGGAATCCCTCGAAGATTTGCTTCGGAATCCCCCGAATATGGAGGATTTCGATTTTCTTCGGGATCCCTCTAAAGATTGCTTCGGAATCATTCGACGATTTGCTTCTACATCCCTGGAACATTGCCTACGAAATCCCTGAATATTCGTCGGAATTCCTGGAGGATTCTACTCAGAATCTCTAGAAGATTCTCATTGGAATCCCTGAAACATTTTCGTCGGATTCACTAGAACATTCCCGTTCAAATTCCTGGAAGTCGAAATTCCTAGATGGTGGAGGATGTTCATAAGGTTTTCATTGGAAGCCCTGGAACATTCCTGTCGAAATCCCTGGTGAATTGCCTTCAGAATCCCTGACGTAATGTTGCCTTTTTTCTTCATTTGAGATAGATAGTATATTTATGAAATGTGTAATAATTTCCACTGCCTACCGGTGTGACATATTGTCCCTTCAGTGTGCGGGACAAACCGAGCGCTACTACACGTATGTCGAATTCGTTTTAAAAAAGTTCCAACCTAGGTTGGAACCAGTTCCAACCTGAAGAAACTTCCGGAGGAATTCCGGAAAGAAACTCCGAGTAAATGCCCTCAAGAACTTGCGGAGGAATTCCTGAAGAAGCGAAAAGGAATAGAGAAACCGGGGTAGATATATCCATCCAAAAGTAAATTTCGTAATTCGCGAAAATCAGAGCGCGTACTTGATCGTTTTTATCATGATCTGATTCGTTGTGGCCTACAAACTGCCAGTGCACTGGTAACCCGACCAGTAGATAGTAACAGATTTATATCAGACCTTGTTATTCTGTTACAGCCGTTTTTTTATAACAATGATTGTTATAAAACATGTACCATTAGTAGTTAAAATAACAAAAATTGTAACAAAATCTCTTCTAGTTTTAACAAAATTATTACTAAATATGTTATCAATTGAACAAAAATATAACTCGTTGTGTTACATAAAAAGGGGTGAAAATAGCTTGTATTATAGCAAATTATGTTCCTGGAAAAATTATGATTATCCATAATGTAGGCAATTAAGTTTGTCTAGCTGGTTCAACTCTGGATGTAGATTCAAGTTATACTGTAGGTGGTACCTCACTTTTTTCCAATTCCTATCTACCAAAAATGTAGGCAATTTTTTTTCGGTAGAAATAAACTTAACACATTATGTTATAATCATGTTATGACGATCATAAAATTTTATTTCCTCTACCCGATCAAGAATGCATAACAAAATTAAAACAAGGGGAGTTATTTATTTCAGAAAAATAATGTAACAAAATGTGTTATAAAATTGTCTGGTTAGTTGTTAAAATAACAAAAATTATATCAAAATTCCCTCTAGCCGTAACATAATTATATCAGAGGTTGTTACCTTCATTTCAACATTATAACAACCGTTGATATGATTATGAGGTGCAAAAATCTACTTTCATGGTAATTGCCTACATCACGTATAAAAATGTGGTACGCTACAACGCCGGATTTCCATCCATAATGTAGGCAATTAACTTTGTACTAGCTATTAACATCGCACATTGATTCAAGTTATACTGGAGGTGATTACCTCCGCTTTTTTCCAATATCAAAAAATGTAGGCAATTATTTTGTGTAAATATACATAACAATTGTTGTTACAATTTTGATATGAAATAAAATTGGCCGAAGACACATTTTTTTCGAATTATCTAATTATAACACACGTTGTTTTAAATAACAACCGTTGATAGAATTGAGTTATAATTTTGTTATGTATTCCTGATCGGGTATCTTTGGCAGAGAATTTATAACAAAATTATTGCCAGTTTTGTTATTTGTAACACATATTGATATAATTGTGATAAAATTTTGTTATGACTAACTAGTCGGGAAAGTCCGATATATGGTTTCGATCATATGTTTCGAATCAAAACAAACACGATGCCACGCACACCACCATATCCAATACCAGATGGAACTGAAAACGTTTTTTTATTCAGGGCTCGGGTTGGCACTGACCCAGGTTTAAAAACGAATTCGACATTAGATGCATAGCCGTACGCTCGTTGTAGCAATCATCGACTGGTAAACAAACATACTTCAATACTATGGGCTACAGCAGAAAGCACATAGGGGCACGGTTCGGCTCTTTATCCCATAGCTCCTATTTCCATCCTATCAAAAACAAAATAATGAAAGGGAATTTGGTTGGTTTTTATTCTTGTTGTATTAGGGTGGTTCAAAAAATCGATTTTGCTCCACAACGCTTATCTGATTCTGTATCATGTTCTGAGTGTCCTCCGAAAATTTGAGCTCATTTGGATAAGAACTGATTTAGCATAAGACTTATCAAGTTTGCATGCAAATTAGTATGGGGAAATTTCTATTTTTGTTATGCTGATTATGGCGCTTGCTCATTAAACGCAGGTTAAAAGAAAATCTACAAGTGGAAAGCGGGAAAGTAGGCGAATTTCCAGTTGGCATGTACACGGTATACAGAAAACAAGGTAGGCTCGTTAGAAAAATGACACTTCGATTGTGACGCATATTTTATCGCCACATGTTGGAGTACAAAAGTAAGCATGCTGCGACCGTAGAGCATCGTCTCGGTCCAGCTTGTGCGAAGATAGCAGTGACGTCACATGTTTACATTCAAACTGATTGTTTACATACATGATGAGCCTGCCTTGTTTTTTGTATGCCGTGGGCATGTATAGCCATTGAAGAAGAAGAAGCACTATTGCAAAGGAGAAATGCACAATTGGCAGATTTTCCATAACATGGAAAATAAAGCTAGTCACCAAAGTCAAATTAATTCAAAGATTTATTATCTTGCTAGTAGGTATGAAAGCATTTGAAATATTTTTGTTTTTACAGTCAGACAGTCAGATTGCGATTCTGGAGCGATAGTTCATCAATGTGTAAAATGTTTTTTAGCGAAACCAACTATCATGTAGCAGTTCATGGGAGAACTGCTGTCACCTTGCGTCTCCGTTTCACGCCCTTTCTTTAAAACTGTACTTTTAAGTAGACTACTTTGGCCCGTTTGGCCCAGTCTACTGACATATGACATATGGCAGCACCAAACCGAGCAGCCGTGAAGGCCTATTTTTCGATATTTATGTGCTTTTGCACCAAGGCCTTGCACCTGGAGCTGATTTCCGATTTTCCGATTTTTTCAAGCCTTCCGACGGTTTATTTCAAGAAGAGGCAGGTGACCGGGTATCAGTAAATCAGCACTGAATGGGATTTTTCAAACTCTAAATCTCGGGTACTTATTCAAAAGGACGTATGGACGTAAACAAAGATTCAAACGTCGATATGACCAGTCTGATGGCACTCCCACGCAAACCGTCACCACAGACAGGTAGGGGAAGCCTTCGGCTACCTATTGGTGTTGTTAGTTTGCGTTAGAGTGCCATCAGATTGGTCATATCGACGTTTGAATCTTTGTTTACAAAATCACATACATCCTTTTGAATAAGTAACCGAGAAATATGTTGGAAAATAATTTAAAAAAATGCATAGATTCAAGAAATTATTCTATTGGAATCAAAGTGTGAAATTGATAAAATCGCGAATTAAAAATTATTCATGCCCAAGCCGTGTTTAGATCGATTTAAGAAAGCAAAATAGTGATTTTGAGCGAAAACTAAAATTTGGGTTGTTTTGTTAACTGCAACTGCTGGTTTCCATCTCTTCGCTCTTACTTGCAGTTTACTAAAACATTCTTTACGCCATCTTGTCCAGAAGAGTTGTAATTTATGCTGCATCAAATTGTAAATGTTTAGACGATTCGCTGGGATGAACTTGAGCTCATAATTGGGAAGTGATCCAATTGGCATACACGGTGTGTTTGTCCGAAGAGACTTAGTTTCAAAAAATCAGTATCTCTAAAACACTCATTACACGAAAGTATAGGTTTTCCTCTTTCACAAAGGTGCGTTTTTTAAATATTCTACCGGGGGTCATTTTTCCTTGCATTTTGGGGGGGTGGGGGGGTGTTAAGTCGGCTATCATTTGAGATTTCTATGGAATTTGCACCAAAAATAGTGAAAAAAATCAAAATTGTTCTATATCCCCCGATAGAACATTCCAGTTTACCCACTATATGAAAGAGGAGAGCATTTAGAGTTATGTTTTATTATTTTGATATTAGAAAATGAGAGGATCGTAGTAGTCAAGGCTCATGAGCAGACGTATTTTTTTGACAGAAGATTTTTTACTGCCGAAAATGTTTTTCGAAATACAAATTCAAGCCGGTGCAACTTCCATGAAGACAAGCTTATACAGCAGGAGATGAGGACGGCAGATATATCCGCCGACTGTAGATGATTCTACCGGGTTCAGTTCGATCGACGGTGTGCTGAATTAGACGGCAAATGGAGCTGGTGAGTCCGATTGGGAAAGCGAAGTACCGAACTAGACGGTCCATGGACAAGGAGGATTTGGTCAGCGTTGGAACTTGGTAACAAATCTACAGTTTGCAGAGTCAGGTATGTGACGAATTGATATGTACGATGAGATGCCGCGAATCAAAATCCGTGTGGCATCCACGGTACTAGGTGTTTAGTTTAGCTATTGTAAAGTACGCAAAATGTTCGGGAATTAGAAAAATCAAGCTTCCAATCTGATATAAGAACATTTCATGTTGAGAGATGTAACAGAAGATTACCGGAGGATAGGCTGCATTCAAGATAAGTAACACTTTTTTTCATCTGAGTTTACTGAATCTTACTCGGAGAGGCACTCCCCACTTTTTGAAGGAAAATATTTGCATAGAGTAATATATTTTAATTTCTTTTCTTATACCTAAATTATGTCACTAAATTAGTAAAAATCTGCCACCTCGAACCAGCCCTCTTTTGTTGCAGCTTGTTACAACGTGTTGATATGTACCACATAAAATCACAAATCATAAAAAAAGTTCTTTTCAAATTATTTTGATCCTTTGAATGTCAGCATGATGATCTCATGCGTTTCTTCATAATCAGCGCTTCATATCTCGCGCTTAGTTTCATAGGGGCGTAGCTGTGTTGATCGATTTCTCTTAGTCGATGTTTTCTTTTTATTATTGTACCGCATTGCGCTAGTTTGTCGATGATTTAATGATTTGGTGTGATAAAGGATGATTGTATCTTGCACCAGAACCAATAATCACGGTTGTAGCTTTTGAAACAATTGAGTTATTAACAAAACATAAAATCGATCAAGAGGAGGTCGATCAGTACAGTTGCGCGTACTAAGCGCGAGATATATATTCTTATTTTTCCATACTTCAAATAGTTCATCGATTTAAAAATAGCTTTGAACTTTATGCATTTATATTTCACATGTTATTTGAAGAAATAGTGGATTTCACACAACGAAAGTAAATGAGATGAACATCATTGTGGTTTACAGATAACTGGAATTGTTTGTCTGGGTTTGTACTCTTTTGCTGCAATATATGTCGAATTTGCATTTCAGCGTAATTTATGGACAGTGCTCATATCATATTTATTACAACTATTTTTTTTTAGAAATATGTTAAAATCAATACACCAATTAAATTGTTTATGTTTATTACATTCTACCTTTTTCATGTATAAGCTTCTTCGTGTGGAACTGATAATGAATTTGATTTTATTGACTGCATTGCGGAATAAATGGCCTAAAATATGTCCATTTCCATTCCTAAATCCTGGTAATAATTGGAATAGTGCTTGAAAGATCGTGTTAAAGTGCGCGTCTATTCGGTGGAAGTGTCTCGGTATGTTAAAGTTAATCGAGCTTACATTATGCGAGATTTTCTCTTAAGTGCGGGATAATGCAGGTAATAAATAAAAGTTGATAGAGTTTATAAGTGCGCGACGATTCGTTCATAGAAACGCGATCCCTAGTACGCAGAAGCCGAAACGTACGAAGAAGTCGCGGGACCATAAAGGTAAAAGATTTAAAAATAATTAGTGTGCGATAAAAATTGTTTATTTAAAAGTAGAACGGTTTCGAGACCACGGTTTTTTGTTCTGCTTTGTGCGATAAGTTATTCAAATAATTAAGTGCGCGGTCGGACGTGTTTGTTCATAACAGAACGGTCTCGAGATCACGGAGTTTTTGTTCTACTTTGTGCGGTCAGTGATTGAACTATTTAGTGCACGATAATCAAACTACACGTTACACACAGCATACCGTTTACCAAAACGAACCCCGCTACATGCCCTACCTCATATATCCAACCTCCCAGTGATTTCTCGTGGAAGTGCAGATGACTCGTCGGCTTCCATCAAAGCGAGTATCACGTCAACATTTTCCTACCCATTCCTTAATTGACCTGCATTCGGACACGGCCGGCGCTGGTATTGCTTTATATTGGGTCACCAGTTTTTACACATTGAGGATGATGTTAGTCCCAAACGTCATCTGTTGGTTCCCTGTGTAATTACAGCTGACCTGGCAATAACGGAGTAGCAACCGTGGGCGGTCAATCATGCTCATGCTGCTCATGCTATATGAAAGAGGAGAGCATATACTTTCGCGTGGTGGGTGTTTCGGAGATACTGATTTTTATAAAATAATATTTCCCCATAGACACACCGTGGGCAACGATGATCCAACTAAGAAGGCATGCTTCGTCCTGTGTCAAAAGCGTTGAGAAACTTTCGATTGAGACCGTTAATGAGATGGTTCTTGGTCGACAAGACTGTCGCCTCCCAAAGTCCTCTAAATTGTGGCCAATACACTCGTAACCATTTCACGGTGGACATAATCCCTCAGAAAACTGTAGAGTTCTGCAAGCGTGTTACGAGCAACGATGAAGTTCGTACCATTTTTGTTCTATTACAATTTGATGCAGCTAAAATTACAACTCTTCAAGACGAGATGGGGTAAAGAATATTTTAGTAAACTGCAAGAGATGGAAACCAGCAGTTTAAGTTAACGTAGGCAAGCTCAAGATGAATACACCACTTGGTGTTCCAATCTGCCAAATTCACGAATCAGCCATCTTGGATTTTAGTATGGGAGAGCCAGCCGGTTTGTTTTCGTTTTGCACTGAAAATAATTTTTCAACCCGCCTCTTCTCTTCCACAAACTTGGCAGATTGGAGCACCTAGTACTGTATTTATCTTGGGCAAGCTTTTTGTTGTTAACTCTCTACAACCCAAATTTTTATTTTTGCTCAAAATCACTATTTTGTTTTGTTAAAATCGATCTCAACACGGCTAGGGCATTAATAATGTTAAATTCGCGATTTTATAAATTTCACGCTTTGAATCCAATAGAATAATTTCTTGAATCTATGCATTTTTTTTTATTATTTTCCAACATATTTAGAGTTTAACAATTTCCATTCAGTGCTGATTTATTGCAATTTTAAATTTTCCGGTGTATACTTATTTGGTGTTTGTGTATGAAATAGGATAAACATTTTAGCGTGTAGCATTTCATTTATTTAGTTAACATCTAAACAGATAACACTGAATCCACAATTTGACGCCACAAGGCTCGGGTCGAGGCCGCATCTCTCCATCCTCGGATACGCCCCTCGCTCGCCAAGTCATTTTGCACCTGGTCTGTCCATCTCGCTCGCTGCGCTCAGCGCCGTCTCGTACCTGCCGGATCGGAAGCGAACACCATCTTTGCAGGGTTGCTGTCCGGCATTCTTGCAACATGTCCTGCTCATCGTACCCTTCCGGCTTTAGCTACCTTCTGGATACTGGGTTCGCCGTAGAGTTGGGCGAGCTCATGGTTCATTCTTCACCGCCACACACCGTCTTCTTGAACACCGCCAAAGATGGTCCTAAGCACCCGTCTCTCGAATACTCCGAGTGCTTGCAAGTCCTCCTCGAGCATTGTCCATGTTTCATGTCCGTAGAGGACAACCGGTCTTATAAGCGTCTTGTACATGACACAGTTGGTGCGGTGGCGAATCTTTTCGACCGCAGTCTCTTCTGGAGCCGGTAGTAGGCCCGACTTCCACAGAGGATACGCCTTCGTATTTCACGACTAACGTTGTTGTCAGCCGTTAGCAAGAAGCCTAGGTAGACGAATTCCGTGACCACCTCGAAGGTATCCCCTTCTATCGTAAACCTGCCTCCCCGGCGGGCCCTGTCGCGCTCGGTTCCGCCCACAAGCATGTACTTTGTCTTTGACGCATTCACCACCAGTCCAACTTTTGTTGCTTCACGTTTCAGGCGGGTGTACAGTTCTGCCACCTTTGCAAATGTTCGGCCGACAATGTCCATGTCATCCGCGAAGCAAATAAATTGACTGGATCTGTTGAAAATCGTACCCCGGCTGTTACACCCGGCTCTCCGCATGACACCTTCTAGCGCAATGTTGAACAACAGGCACGAAAGTCCATCACCTTGTCTTAGTCCCCGGCGCGATTCGAACGAACTGGAGTGTTCGCCCGAAATCTTCACACAGTTTTGCATACCATCCACCGTTGCTTTGATCAGTCTGGTAAGCTTCTCAGGGAAGCTGTTCTCGTCCATAATTTCCCATAGCTCTACGCGGTCTATACTGTCGTATGCTGCCTTGAAATCAACGAACAGAAGGTGCGTTGGGACCTGGTATTCACGAAGCCGGCTTGATAACTTCCCACGAACTCGTTCACTAATGGTGACAGACGACGGAAGATGATCTGGGATATCACTTTATAGGCGGCATTAAGGATGGTGATCGCTCGAAAGTTCTCACACTCCAGTTTGTCGCCTTTCTTGTAGATGGGGCATATAACCCCTTCCTTCCACTCCTCCGGTAGCTGTTCGGTTTCCCAGATTCTGACTATCAGTTTGTGCAGGCAAATGGACAGCTTTTCTGGGCCAATCTTGATGAGCTCAGCTCTGATACCATCCTTACCAGCTGCTTCATTGGTCTTTAGCTGTTGGATGGAATCCTTAACTTCCCTCAAGGTGGGGCTGGTTGGCTTCCATCGTCCGCTGAACTGACGTAGTCATCTCCTCCGCTGCCTTGACTTTCACTGCCTGTACTCTCAGCGCCATTCAGATGTTCCTCGTAGTGCTGCTTCCACCTTTCGATCACCACACGTTCGTCCGTCAAGATGCTGCCATCCTTATCCCGGCACATTTCGGCTCGCGGCACGAAGCCTTTGCGGGATGCGTTGAGCTTCTGATAGAACTTGCGTGTATCTTGAGAACGGCACAGCTGTTCCATCTCCTCGCACTCCGCTTCTTCCAGGCGACGTTTCTTCTCCTGAAAAAGGCGGGTCTGCTGTCTCCGCTTCCGTCTATAACGTTCCACGTTCTGCCGGGTACCTTGCTGCAGCGCGACCGCCCGCGCTGCGTCCTTCTCCTCCAGAATCTGTCTGCACTCTTCGTCGAACCAATCGTTCCGTCGACTTCGACCCATATACCCGACGTTGTTCTCCGCTGCGTCGTTAATGGCTGCTTTGACTGTATTCCAGCAGTCCTCAAGAGGGGCCCCATCGAGCTCACCCTCTTCCGGCAACGCTGCCTCGAGATGCTGCGCGTATGCAGTGGCGACATCAGGTTGCTTCAGTCGTTCTAGGTCGTACCGCGGCGGTCGTCGGTACCGAACATTGTTGATGACAAATAGTTTTGGGCGCAGTTTAACCATCACCAGATAGTGGTCAGAGTCGATGTTAGCGCCACGATATGTCCTGACGTCGATAATGTCGGAGAAGTGCCGTCCATCAATCAGAACGTGGTCGATTTGTGATTCTGTCTGCAGTGGTGATCTCCAGGTGTACCGATACGGAAGGCTGTGTTGGAAGTAGGTGCTGCGAATGTCCATATTCTTGGAGGCGGCGAAATCAATTAGTCTTAGGCCGTTTTCGTTCGTCAGCCGGTGTGCGCTGAACTTCCCAATAGTCGGTCTAAACTCCTCCTCTTGGCCAACCTGAGCGTTC
Source organism: Armigeres subalbatus (assembly GCF_024139115.2). Lineage (NCBI taxonomy): Eukaryota > Metazoa > Arthropoda > Insecta > Diptera > Culicidae > Armigeres > Armigeres subalbatus. The sequence goes on along the minus strand of NC_085140.1, from coordinate 330,359,175 downwards.
AAATATCCTATGATGATTTTGACGTCGTGGCTTGGGCAGCTGTCGTACTCACGTTCCAGCTGCGCGTAGAATGCGTCCTTATCATCATCAGTGCTTCCGGAGTGTGGGCTATGGACGTTGATTATGCTGAAGTTGAAGAACCGGCCTTTGATCCTCAACCTGCACATTCTTTCATTGATCGGCCACCACCCGATCACGCGCCTTTGCATATCGCCCATCACTATGAAAGCTGTTCCCAGCTCGTGTGTGTTGCCGCAGCTCTGGTAGATGGTATGATTACCTCTAAACGTTCGCACCATTGATCCCTTCCAACAAACCTCCTGCAGCGCTACGATGCCGAATCCACGGTCCTTGAGCACATCGGCGAGTATGCGTGTGCTCCCGATGAAGTTGAGAGATTTGCAGTTCCACGAACCGAGTTTCCAATCGCTAGTCCCTTTTCGTCGCAGTGGTCTTCGCCGATGGTTCCGGTTCGTACTTCCTTGTTGATTGTTCGTTGCTTATGATTTTTAAAGGCTAGCTTGCAGGGCCTGACACCAAACCCCCTAAATTTCCGGGGACCATTCCTCCTTGTTTCCGGTGGACCGTGGTACATAGTTTCACTTAGAGTCCTCGCTGGCACTCGGACGATGATCAGCCGCCCCTAACATGGAGAACAGACGCTGGTATGAGCCGATCCTGACATGGAGAACAGACGCTCAATAAGATTTGCACCTCCGGAAGAGCAAACCCCCTTCCCTGTCAGCATATGACCATAGTTCCCACCGGGGTTGGTTACCTGATCTTCTCGAAGGTTGCTCGTATCCCGGCCAGCACCGCGGGAGGTAGGGATAGGAGTTGCTGGGTAAGAGGCTAAGGACCGCGAGATGGGGTCTATTTTATTCCTTCAGGTACGCGAAGTACCAATGGTACGCTTTACCCAGCATTTGCCGTGCCAAGAGTTAGCATTCACCACTTTAACCTTCTTTTGAATAAGGTTAGTGTTACTTAATTACAATACTTAATTACAAATATTTCATTCTTCAAAGTTATACGAGGGAAAACAAGAAGGAACAAAATATTATTTCTCATTATTTTATTAATAAATCTGTAGAATAATTTAAATTTAAATTTAACTTTAAACCCCATTTAAGCATACTTTGAAATTTTTATTATTGATCGACATCAAAAACTTTTCGAAATGTGATAAATTAAAAATTACAAAAAAATAATCAAAATACTCCGTCTAAAGGCGGTCTTCGGCGGTCTGAGATTGTAACCCGTAATAAATGTTAGAATAATTAGTGTCGGCTTTCTCAAATAAATGACGTGTTGAGTATTTGTAGTTGAATTAAGACTGCGAGTTTTGGTGTTGTTCGAGGAAGTGTTGGAGTCGGCAAAGGTTCCACTGCTAGAAATCGAAGAAGGTATAAGCCGACTTCCGAATATTGCGTGCGTCTAGATTATTATTTACTAAATATGAACAAGTTAAAAAAATACCTATAATTTGTATACGAGAAAGGCAAAAATACCTAAATCGGAAAGAAAAATACTCGAGACGAATCTAATAGTTATTTGGAAACATAAAAAAATACTTTATACCCTCAACTCACATTGCTATCGAATTGTTTGGCTTCATGACTGGTTTGCTGGTTGGCCATTGGTACGAAGAATATACTCACTAATGACGGTAAGATTGAAACGAAAGCTCTGGGTTTGGCTATTTTGGAAATCGACCCGGCACCGATAAACGCCTTGATCGTGACGTTTAATCTCCTAGTTCCGGCACACGGGAAAAGAGGGGGAAAAAGAGAAAACGCAGACGAGAATCATCGAAAACGAGCAATTAGACTAATTACAGACTGTTTGAATCGCCGAACGAATGGGGAAATTAATTGATAGCACGGAACGGGGATTGGGAAAATGCAACTTACGTTCAATTCCAAATACGCTGGATCACTTTCAAGGACGTAACGAGCTCGGGATCCGAAAACTTGCGGTGCCGACCAGTGCTGAGCGTCGTCCAGTGATTTCCCTCGGACGTCGAGGCTGTGGGCGAGAATGTGGAGAAAATGAGAACGAATAGGGAAAATTAGTGGTTACGTAAAATTGGCTGTCTGTGATGTCGAATGTCATTTGGATCACAGCGGATGTGATACTAACGAGCTGTTACGAAGGTCGCATACAGTTTTGTGGAATTAATATAACAATATTTCGTTTGCCAGGTTGAATAATATTTTGCATTGAAAGAACCATTGTTGAAGTGCAATTAATTAAAATAAACATTTTGTCTGAAAATGATTGCTTTCAATTTTTAACATTTCATTAGAATTTCGTTGAACATGATCATCGATTTCAGGGCTGCTATCTACTTTTTCTAAGAATATCTAGATATTTTATCTGGTTCACTATATTTAAACGCTAGAAGGAATTGTAGTTCAAAATTTGGGAATTCCAGGAATATGCAGGCGGCCAAATTATTTGTATGATTGAGGCAATCATATTTGTATGATTGCGCATTTGTTCATTCAATACATGTAAAAGGTAATTGATACCATTTACCATTTCTTCGATTTTCCAACTACTATGAGCATCAACCCTTCTGTTATCTTAATAAGCTGCCGATCTCTTAAACAAACCTTGAAGCAAATTCGTTTAATTAAAATTAAAACATCCTCTCTCCCAGCTGTCTCCACACTCGCTCATCTAACTATTTCCATCCTCAAGTCAAACCCGAGGAATTCCCCTTCATCAAACAGCAAAAACCCACAAAACTTATTCATTGCAGCTGACTCTCCATGCTGCCCCGCCATATCGTAACAAGCCAAATTAATTACCATCCGCCCAGTCGTCTGCCCCAACACTTTATCTTTCGATTTCAAATTTCCTGTTCGGTGCCGATGTGACCATCAGAGCCGGTTCTCCGTTTGACAGCCCTGCTAGGCAAACTTCCGGCGAAAGTTTTCCTCTTTCAGTTTTTCCGGAAAGTTCAAATCCTGGTTAAATTACTTCCGATCCTGCGATAAACTCGGACCCCGGGATGCTTCGGAAAAGAAAAGTTCGAAACTCCCATATCGTTGTCCCATCTCTTACACTTTTTATCTGTTCGAAAGTGGTTCCACTTGTTTGTTCCGCAACCGGTTGGGTACTATTTGGCTATTCATTCAAGTTTTCGGGTGACAAGGGGGAAAACTCTGGCCTATTGTTTCCGTTGAATCCATTCTCCTGGAAATTCCCAAAAGCCACTCGGGTCCGTTTCAAGCCTCCGGTGAACGCAACTTTTGTCAAACCGAAATGGAAAAGTGGACGCTCACACATATTCTTGGGTTGATGACACTTTGCCAGGACAAATGGAGACAAATGAGGACAAATGGGGTTTGAAGAAGATGGTTGGGGATTGAGATTGACACCCACTTAACATGGTTCCGACTCCCGGAGAGTGAGATGCGAATCCTTCGTATTGATCAACAAACTGTTTACTCAGTTGGTTGGTGCGGCGGTGAGTTTGGGTTTCTTGCCACAGGAAAAGTTCGTCTGTCGAACATTAATCCCCCCAGTCGTAAAGTTTGATCACATGAAATATTGGCCTCGCAAGTCAACATGAAAATGGGCCAACATGAGGGATCAGGGAAGATTTACCAAGGACGAAATTAATGTTTACAGCTCGTGATTGGCTCGTAATAAATTTATGAGGGAATGGACAAAGTTCTACATTGTTCCATTAAGCTTGTTCCGCAAAGTGGATTGTTCGTTCATTGCAGGAAGCCGAGTCTCCTTCTCGGTATTCCACCGGAAGCATTGGCGTTGATAGAGCGGGAGGGGTTATTCTCCCTGATATCGTAATTCCAAGCAACATAAATGTGACCGGATGTTTTTGAATGGGAATCTCACATAGATTTTCGCTTTTTTGTTTTGGTAATAACTTAATCAAATTCTTCTGAAATGTTCTTCGAGCAATTACCGGATAAGCTCCGACTCAGTACGCACATTGCAAACTTCTATGGCCATGGTATAATAGTTGGCTGCGCTAATTGAGATGCCCACAATTCGTCTTTTCTTCGATCACCGATTAAAACAGATTAACCGGGCTCACCGTGAGCGAAGAAGCTACAGAATAAACTGTTACTTTTGATTCATTTAAAATGCGGGCCCGAAAAAGTATTGATCGTTAATAGTAGCTTTTTAGGTTTGGAGCTCATTGCATTCGAGCTATTGATGACAAAATGTTTCGTTGTAACACAATGCAAATTGGCGCAATTCAAAACTTACAAACGTACCTTCAGCAACTTCAGAATCATTGTTCACAAATGACGCCGCATCTTTGATTTAACTTTCGGAGACCAAACTATTTGGTTAGATCATAAACGTTTCACAAACAACCATGCGTTCACATTGTCTCAAGCAAATGTACCATATTTTGCATTACCTCTAGTGCGTTTTGGCCCAAGCCAATTTTTAAATGCTTTAGAAAGTTATAACCATCTACAAATTTTGAATGGCAAATCATTGTGATATGTAGCTAGTTTTGTATGTTTTTGTCTGTACGTTGAAATGATTCGATATTTAGGTTTTGATTGGTTAAGAGGTTATTACACTCTGGTGGCCTGAAAAAAGACGATTTTCGGGATTCTTCTAAAGTACAAAATGAAGAAAAACATGAGATTTTCCAGCGTTAGTAGGATGTTAGTATTGAAAAATGAAAAAGAAAAAGCCAGCGATTCGAACATAAAATCAGGTTTTAGATGCAAAAATGGACAATAAAGTTGGCACCGAAAAACCGTTTTTTAATGATAAAGAAAAACGGCTACGTACGGTAACAGAAAAAGTATGTGTAGAATGCCGTTTTTGAATTAAAATGACCTCCAACTTTGAAGATATGGTTTTGAGATAATCGCGTCTTTTTGGCCTGTAACTTTGGAACAGAGTGCTTCATGAACCGATCAAGTAAAGTTTACGATAAAGTAGACACTTCATAAATCAATTGTGCAAACAATTATTTTTTTAACTATGTCAAGTGTACTAACCCCTTAAAACAGGCCTGCCCAACCTTTTCAAGCCATGAGCCAATTTTTAGAATTTACACTTGTTGGTGGGCCAGAAAATATTTTGTACATAACTTTTTGAATATTAAATAAAAATGATTTTTTTTTTCTATAATTTTTTTCGATTCAATTGCGTTACGTCAATCTTTTTTGTTTATTTTATTTTCGTCGTTGCATTAGAGATCCATTCGAAACATTAAATTAATCTATTCGCAATAATACATCATGTCTCCGTTTTCGCCTTTCATTCCCGTCAACATCATTTATAATTAGTAGGAGTTTAGTTCCCTAACGTTGATGAAGTTGATTGTCTTAATAAAGATCGTCAATATTTGAGGAATATTGATCGTTCTCGCATATCGATTCTTTTGGTGAATATGGAATGGCAGGGAAATATCGTGATTGCTTAGAATTGTCACAACGCCATTGTTCTTTCCTGTAATTGCTGGTGCTCTATCAATCGTAAGGTCACTTAAGTTTTCGAAGGAGAAAAAAAATTCTTTACACATGTTTTAACAGCCCTCAGGCTTTCCCCGTTAGTTGTTCCCTGCATTGGGAATAAAGCTGCCAATTTCTCTGTCATCCAAAAATGACCATAAAGACAGCCACCTTTGTCACGTTTTTCATGACGGTATTTTCATCGCTTGCGAGAGAGTAGAATATGAAGCTGACGGCTTTTTTACCTTACGTAGCTTTCAAATCTTCTGCGAGAACTTTTACTCTTCGCCGTGTTCCGCGCAAACTATGCTACAGAAGGAGGCTGTTTCCTTATTAGGACACGATGTCAACAACAACCGAAATGCATTCCTTAACCTTCCTAGTGCATTAAAACAAAGTTACACATCCCTAGTAGCATTTTGATTTTATGCTGGTTTTATAACACCCTTGTAGAGTATGGTCATATGGTCTTCAAGAGTGTTATAAAACTTAAAATGTTACATGGGATTGTGCATTAGCGGGTCAAAAATGACCCCAAATTGAATTCGCTCCCAAAAGTTCATTTTCGAACCGATTTTCAATCTTTTGGAACCAAATTTAAGATATGGATTCCACGGATGTCGTTACGGACAGATTTTTGCACTTTGGCCATTTTGGTTTCCAGGAATCGATGTTGAAGGAACATAGATTCTTAGGCCAATTTTTAGCGTGATTTCTTGCCTTTCGAAGGGAGATTTTGGAAATGCTCATTAATTTGCCTAGCAATAATTCTAATAGAATGTAGCCATTGTCCATTTCCATGGATCAACACAATTCCTGATTATTACGCGGTCCGGCGTCCCTCCGGAAGATCCGGAACATCCGTGTAAGTGGTCAATTCATTGAACTCATCCTAGAATTGCGCGGTTTTTTCCAAAGCTTTTAATTATCGAGCGCTGAGTAACAAATCTCGCGTGATTTTTGAAAACGTCGTAAGTCCAAAAGAGAGGCTCTCTTTCATTACGCTCTCTTTTGCTAATATCTAAGCTAGCTTAAAATTTGTTGCAATATTTTCACCTCAGCACACTAGACAAAGATATTTTCTTCAGATCGGTGCTGGAAAATCCAATGTAAATGTTAGTATGGCTTTGTAATAATCGAAAGAGAAAGTAAACAAAGAGAGCCTCTCTTTTGGACTTACGACGTTTTCAAAAATCACGCGAGAAATGATTGTGGTGACCCATTTTGATGAACCTGCGTGGCCACCACATCATCCTTAAAATCGGTCAATTCATGAAACTTGTTATAGTTTTTCTATTTTCGTATCCTGAGTAATGGATGATCGTTGTAACCCATTCTCAGGAACGAGTGTAGTCACCAATGAAACTCTGCATGATCAAAAAAATTGTAATTATAGTCAATTTATAAAAATTAAGATGACACTATTTTTATTGAAAGGACAATCACATTAACCCAGAAAATATTTTCAAGTATGGCATAATTTGCTTCCATGATCGATATTCAGTCATAAATCATCGACTCATGAAAGTTTGACTTAAAATAAAAATTTACAGAAAAATATATCAAGCTCTTTTAGTGAAATGTATTCAACCGTCTAAGACGAATTAAGTACTCTCCATTTAATTCCACCAATTATTTTCGATATCTTTGCAGATACGTATTTTGACCACAACTGTGTGGTCATCTTCAGTGTCTCGTACTTGACTCGACAAGTCGAGTATTTAGAGAGTATTTAATTCGTATCAACCGTCTATGATAAAAATTTACTTTGGTTGAATCTTTTGACAACTTTTGGTCAAAAATTTCTTGCAGGATGATGGATCATCAAAAACCTATCTTATAATTTTAAATTTTTATTAACAGGAGGTCTATAATGGCAGCAAAGAGGTTCAACTATAAAAAGAACACCTGAAATATTCTTAAATTTTTGGGATGACAATATCAGGTCGACAACGTCGAAAACGGGTCGAAAACGAGAGAAAATCGAGGGTACACAAAATCGCGAAGTGACAACACTGGGTTGATACTGTTTTATTAGGTTAACATGATGAAACTTTTATGCCCAGAGAAGGACCGGTAATCGGAGGGACCAGGAATCGAAACCCGCCACCCTCAGCATGATCTTGCTTTGTAGCCGCGAATCTTACTGCACGGGAAAGTAGGGCCCCGCAGAAAGCATCACAACAACTTTCATGAGATGATCAATAAGTAGAATAACAAACAGTTTTCAAAAGATCGTTTTCTAGTAGGATGAGTATCAAGTGTTGACCAATCCGTAGGAACTTTAGAAGGACATCCAGTGATCACTTAAGTCATGTGTACGGATTACGAGAGGGCCTCCACTGGCCATTCAAGTCCATAACTGAGGGTCACGACAAAAATATTTTGCTCAGATTTCGATAATAGATTTTTTATAAAACCATGCTCCTATGATTCGAGATTCGTTAGTTTACACCTTTTAGGAATATTACGGGCATTATTCGTGAAGGAGTGGCCACTCAGGTCCATGAGAATGGGTAACGATAATTTTCTATAACTCAGAGAATGTTAATGAAAAACTTTAGAAAAGCCGCGCACTTTTAGGATGAATTCCATGAATTGACATTTTTTACGGACGTTCCGGATCTTCTGGAGCACCTCCGGTGGCCACCCTGATCCACCAAAATAGGTCCCCACAATCATTTGTTACTCAGAGTACTATGAGGAAAAGCTTTGGAAAAAACCGCATCCTTTTATGTTAAGTTTCATGAATTGACCATTTTTAAAGACGTTCCGGATCTACTGGAGGACCACCGGTGGCCACCCAGGTCCACCAAAATAGGTCACCACAATCCTTTGTTACTCAAAGTACGATAATGAAAAGCTTTGGGAAAAAAACGCGCACTTCTAGGATGAGTTCCATAAATTGACCACTTCTACGGATGTTCCGGATCTTCCGGGGGGACACCGGACAGCGTAATAACCAGGAATTGTATTGGTCCATGGAAATGGACAATTATTACTACGCAAATTAATGAACTTTTCCAAAATAACCCTTCGAAAGGCAAGAAATCAGGCCAAAAATTGGCCTAAGAATCTAAGTTCCTTCAACATCGATTCCTGGGAACCAGAATGGCCAAATTGCAAAAATCTGTCCGTAGCAACATCCACGGATTCCATATTTTCAATTTGGTTCCAAAAGATTGAGAATCGGTTCGAAAATGAACTTTTGGGAGCGAATTCAATTTGGGGTAATTTTTTACCCGCTAATGCACAATGTGTCACTTTTTTGTTGTGGCGTTCCTAGAGGTTGCTGATAGCTGGTTATCACCCCAAAATTTTCATTTCCAAAAGTTAGGAAAAGTCAGAAAATTTCAACGCCCTATCTCATTTGATTACAAAGCTACAACGTTTTAAAATCATCTCAGGGCCCAGTGGTGCATTTGAACGTGTTCAATTTGCGTTCACAAAAAATGAACTGAACCTATGAGCTTATGAACAGATCACTCGTTCAGATAAAAAAACTGACCTCGAAGGAGGCTTTGCACGAACGTAGTATGAACCAAGATGAATACACCACTAGGTGTTCCAATCTGCCAAATTCACGATTCAGCCATCTTGGATTTTAGTATGGGAGAGATTTTTTTACCCCCGCCTTCTTCTCTTCCATAAACTTGGCAGATTGAAACACCTAGCTGTGTATTCATCTTGGTATGAACTCTGTCATTCGCTCAGCAGCTTGTCAATGTTAATTACTCAATTATTCAAGTTGAATCCGCATAAATGAGTATTCATTCGAGGACTTCGAATACCTCTCTGTTAAAGAAAATAATTATATTCTTATTTTGTATTGAACAGTTAAAAAACCGGCAATTTGCAGATCAAAATTCAAGTTATGAGCAGTAAACCCTTACAATCAACAATTTGAGAATTGAAACCGGATAATAATCGAAAGAAAGCGTCTTTTTAATGCATATTTACGGAAAGGATAAGGCTTCAAAATACTTAATGAATCGCAAATTTGCTTCACTCAAAAATTAAGAAAGCTCTGATTTTACATGCCACATTATACACATGGGTACACAGTGCATTTTATTTTTAGTTTAGTAGAAGCGATTTTATCTGTTATTATTAATCTTCCATCATACGATAAAATAAAAGCTAATTTCATTTTATTACTTGAAATCCTTTCAAGTTTTTGATTGAACTGTTAGTGACCTATATAGAGAATAAGGTACTACTCAAATAGTTATTTTATTGACATCTACAATTTGAAGTTCTTAATCAAGGTGCTACATTATAGAAATTCATTGCTGCTTCTTTGGCTGCTAGACATGTTGAAGAATTTGTTTGAAAAATTAAACATAATTGAATCCGATTCATCATCGCATATTTGATCAACTTGATTTTGATTGTAACTGCTTCAACCGTATTGCTATATGCATAATATTATTATAACTCACTGTTAGCTAAGATAATTTTATCTTTAGATCAAAACTACTTATCAGAATGTTTTGCCGAAAAATAACATGTAGACATTTTTCTCTTTATTCGGCTTTCCATGTTTGATTGACGTTACGTTGGGAATATTTATGCCGTTTTTCTCCATTTCAGGAACGGTCATTGCACTATAGTGTTAACCAGAAATTTTGAACTATAGCTTAATTTATAATTAAAAAAATAAAACTTGCAAGCCGCCATTACTGAAATATCAATTATAACATCAATCTACTGCCATGCGATATCATGCGCAGTCTTGAAAAAATAACCTATAGTTTACATATGTATATATAACTTTTAATTTTCCTAATGTATGTACTTTACTTTGGCATAATTTTGAACGCGTTCAAATTTTAGATCAGAACGCAGAGTTCAAGAGCCAAATGGAAATTTTGAACGATGATCTAAGATTGCTTTGATCAAGTTCTGTTTTTAGGAACGCACATGCTATTTTTAGCTCGCGTTCAGTTCAAAATGCAACACTGTCTGGGCCAAAATATACCCCAATGCACTAGGAACGTTAACAAGTTCTCCGTCCTGGAAAAAAATAATTCGTTTTGCCAAATCTTACTAACAGCAAAACTGGTTCGCACTGCATCTTCTGACTTCGTATTAGCTCGAGTGAAAAGAGTTTGTTGGTTCGATAATCCATTGTACCAATAATTTGTATCTATAAATGGAAATTTGAATTGAAACTTTTGAAATTCTATCAACTTTTGTTTCCTACCTGGGTCCTTTCAAATATCATATTTCATAGAATGCTTGGATTCATATTTTATTCCCACAATAAAGGAACGTTTTTTCAACGTGAATATAAACAACTTCGATCAATCTTTGTTGAAAACGCGATGTTCCACATCAACCTTTTGGATCTTGGGGTCGCTTATGCAATCATTTCAAATTATGTAAAATATTATTTTTCGCTTCAAATTCAAATAATGGTTCAATATGTAATAATGATTAATAAAAAAAACTTCTGGAGCTAGAGAGAAACACTGACGAGCCGATTATGAGGTTATTTTTCTCACATGCCACATTGTTCAGAAGAAATGTAACGAAATAGCAAACCAAAGTTGTTCCATATTGAATGTACCCCCATGCCATTCCATTTGGAATTTAAATAAGCTGATTGTTCAAAATGTAATAATTTGTCCATTGACCTGAATTGATCAAAAGTATTATACGGCTCATATAAAAATCTCATCCTCCGCTTATTGTTAGTCGCAATGAAAAATGAGCGCCAGATAGTCGCCAAACAAACACATGCCTCCGGAAAAAAAGCTACTACGATCATTTTGAATACTTGACCGAAACGTGGTGGATTCTAGCGATGAATGCTTCGATAGCACGTGCTATTTCACTGCGGATAAATTTTACACAAAATGATCACGGAAGTTGTCATTTTGTTGCAAGGCACAACAATTTATTAAACGAGGAAAAACTTATCGAAATTTCAACAAGATCGTAGTATGATTGAGAATTTTTTAAAGTTTTATATGGAAAATTCGATTTGGAATTTCATAGGCAATTATCTCAATTAACCAGTTTCAAATGCATGCAACGAACGTTCAATTCAATATTTGGCCATCATGGTGGCTATTTGTTTTATCCTAAAGATGTATCAAGGAACACATGTAGAAAGTAAGAACCATAGAATATATTGTAGCTTGAATCATAACATCAATGAATGCGCACCGACGAAAACATAAACCTATACAGGGTGCGGCACAAAATAATGCGAAAATGTTTAAACTTGACTATTGGGTTAATTTGAGTAGCTAGTGACTAATTACTGTTGAACGTATATTTGTTTATGTTTACTTTCAAGTGCGCACCGAGAGTTTATAATTGATTTATTGCAATTTTGAAAAAAGGTACGCAAAAGAAGTGTCTACTAGTTTGTTGCTCGCCCAGAAGACGCCGAATGAGATTCCTATGGTGGTAGGATGTCTTTTGGCCACAGTTTATCGCCTTAAAATGTCTCTACATGATGGATCTAAGCAGCGGAAGCCGGGAAGTGGATGTCCGTGAATCTGATCAAATCATCTCGTGGAAAGATTTCTCACAACCTGGTGCGTTCCAGCAGAAAACTTGCCAAGAAAGTCAAAGGGAGGAAAACGCCGCTTTATTACCAACTGGGTAATAAAGATTGCATTCTTTGTTGAAGAAGGAAAAAAATATAATCCTGTTTTTCGACGCGGAAAGCTTTTCAGCATCTATGCTGACGCCAACGGCTGCACGGATCGGTTCATTTCACCGAAGAAAATTCCGGATGTTCTGGAGAAAGTGAAGGTTAAATTCCAAACCAATCCGGCTGGTGTCATGATGTTTGGTTGGGGCATCCAACGGTTTAAAACTGCCGCCTGTTTTCATTGATGTTGGGGTTAAAATCAATACCGAATTGTTTATCGGTATTTTCTAGGACCAAAACGTTGTCCTACTGCATGATGGAGCGCCATGTCACATGTCCAATCGACCCAACAATGGCTGAAGAAAAACATGAAATTTTGGACGAAAGAATAGTGGCCCCCTAGCAGTCCAGATCTTATTCCGTTGGGTTATACGATAGGGGCGTATGTTAAAGCATGAGCCTACAAACCATCGCACGCTTGTGTGAAGACCCTAACATCAGCCATAACATGCACATGGCAGTCGATGTCGGAGGACTAGGTTCGAAAGGCGTGTTCTAGCTCCGGCGTCGTCTTGGGATATTATTAATAAAAAAAAGCACACATTCAGTAAATTTTTTTGAAAGGACCTTATAATGATAACTGAGCTGGAAAATGTTGAGATTATTGCTTGGCGCAGTTCAAATGAGATTTAAAAGAAAAAGAACCAATTTTTGCATTATTTTATGCCGCACCCTGTACTCCAAAGGATTTACAGTACAGTGAATTTTGCTGGAAAATAAAATCCGTATAGGGATACGGCAGGTATTTCCGTCCATCGTCATAGGGGCTAAAACCAACGAAAGCAACGTACATTTGCTAGAACTCCACTATAGCAGAACGTTTCTCCTGAGTTTACGATTTGGTACGTATGAGTTTTACAAAAAAGCGTCTCTTTTATTGGTTTTCGAGACTATGACGAACAGATGAAAATACCTGCCGTCTCCCTATGTGGTGTATTTGATGAACATAGATAATGTTTCCTTTAGAACAGAACGGGCTGATTGCCAATAATGAAAGTTGCAAAGCAGAATCACAGAAACAACATCAGGCTTCTATAGAAGCCGACGGTTTTCCCACAAAGCCCTACCAGGACTAGGGTAAACTGGGGTAATATGCACCCCCGGGGCAAAACGACCTTTTGGCATTTTTAGCGGTGTTCCAGGAATATTTTCAAGAATGTTTACTACGGAGTTGGTAGTTCGAGATCCGAACTACATGCTCTGTAGTAAATGCTATCGAAAAACTGCCGAAAATGTACTCAAAAATGCCAAAGGGTCGTTTTGCCCCGGGGTGCATATTACCCCAGTTTCCCTACATCCTAACTACTCCGATGAATCTGAATGCAAAACTACATAGTCGTAAATGCATTTTTAAGAGCAATGCGCGGGTATAAAATCGGACAAGATGTGTCTGCTCCAGTTCTGTTTTGGATCCCGCGTTGCATCTCAGAACAACAACACTTCCGTGTGCAGTGCATTCATTATTTTGTGCAGCTTGTGTGCATTAATCTTTTAAGACTAAAATTTACCGCACTTGCTTGCGGTAAGGCTGAAGCGCCAGAGAGGATTGCTTCCAGGCCAAGGCATCCATGCGGACTGCACCGCCGTAAAATCTTCCCAGAGTCTCGCTGTTGTTACATCGAGAGATGGGTATAGCGTTGCAGGAAGTGGGGCACATGTGATACACCCAGAATCGCTCCCCGGCAGAGGTTCAGAGCCAGGATATCTCCCGTTTTAAATTTCATGAGGTGTAAAATAACTTCTGCTTCACTGCGGATTTTAGTGCTTTGCCGAGCTCTTGATGGCGAAGGAAATTCTTCCTGGAAGCATCACAGGCAGCAGTGAGTGGCTCCAAATGCACATTTTGCTGCCCTGTTTTGGCTTGTATGTGGCCCCAAACAGGAAATGCAGCTTGAAGGTCGTTTCGAATTGGTGCCATGGTTGTTGCAGATATGTTTTGGTGAAGTTGTGAAACGAAAATGGAAGAAGGGCAGCTGCAGTAAGGAATTCAGAGGCTTAGAACAAAGCGGAATGCTTTTACAGCCGAGCCGCTCCATGAATCCCAAGCTGGCAATTGCAATTAACAAGAAAGTGGCAAAATGTATCACTGCTCGGTCTCGTGCGATGTTGATTTGAACAAATTTGAACATGGAATAGTCCTTTCACCCAAAACAAAATGTTGTGACATTCTTTCTATTAGGGGAGAATTGGATAAGCCCGGTACTGTGGGTAAGACTTTTGCAAGAAATTTCTTTTCAAGTAGCTTTATGACCACTTGCCTTGCTAATTTTTATTAGCTTTGATATGAAACGCATAAAACCCACAGTGAACTGTCAAATGTCAAGAAAATTGACAAAATAAGCGCAAACACCGTTGACGCGTTAACGGATTAATTTTTTTTATTGCTAAAGCTTTAAAGTAAAAAAATGCTTTCAAAATATCAGTTAATTCATATTAATACTCTTTTCGCCATCAAGGTGGCCTGAAAGGTGCATATGGTCAAAAATGTGTTTAATATGGTGCTCTTGGAAAAAAATGGGTCATGGGGTAAGCCCGTCACTAATTAAGTGCGGTAAGCCGAGCAGCCGTTTTGCATTTAACTAGAATCTGGCAAACCCTTTAACTGATCAATTGTCCACAAAATTAGGTAAATGGTGGATGTAATGTCTTCTTCTTCTTCTTATTGGCATTACATCCCCACACTGGGACAGAGCCTCCTCGCAGCTTAGTGTTCATTAAGCACTTCCACAGTTATTAACTGCGAGGTTTCTAAGCCAGGTTACCATTTTTGCATTCGTATATCATGAGGCTAGCACGATGATACTTTTATGCCCAGGGAAGTCGAGACAATTTCCAATCCGAAAATTGCCTAGACCGGCACCGGGAATCGAACCCAGCCATCCCCAGCATGGTCTTGCTTTGTAGCCGCGCGTCTTACCGCACGGCTAAGGAGAGCCCCATGTTATGTATGGTGTACGATAAAAAATCAGCAAGGAAAGTCTAAAATATCATTGAAAGATGAATTGGTCCAATTCGTGTATACTCATTGCAAAATTGACAAATAAAAGTATTGTTTGCACAAACGATAGATACTCTCGACACGAATTGTATTCCAGGCACAGTCTTAATGGTAGCGATACTGTTTTGTCTTAACTTCACTGCATACTAATACATTTACGATCTAGCTTGCTGAAGAGCCTCTCGTGCAAATTCTTTAGAATTTTCCGTGGTCATTCCGAAGAATAATCATTGGACACTCCTTGAAAATTCTGAATGATTTTCCGAAGAAATTTGAAACAATATCTCGCGGAAATTCGGAAGAATTACACATGAAAATCTAGAAGAACTATAGTTGTTGTAGAATGCTTTGGTAGGAGCACATTTCATGACCAACATTTGAAAAGAGCATAACAGAAAATAATTATTCCTTCTAATTCTTAGTCTACATATACAGCCTCATATGTGGACAAAGATTCAGAAGGATTAAATTTTGGCTGTTACGCCCTTTTCAAATGTTTGTCAAGATTTATCGATGTAAATCTTCATATATTGATGCCATCAGACGACTTACTTACTTTTGGTTATTACTCAAATAGTCGAAAACAACAATAATTGAGACAGGGGGTCCCGTAGCGTAGTTGGCTACACGTTCGCCTTTCAAGCGAATGGTCATGGGTTCGATTCCCAGCCCCTCCACCAAAACCCTCGTCAGTCGCCGGATGCACAGCCTATGCGGTGGCGTATTGGGGTGCACGCCTCACCGTCACGGCTGCCTGATGACGACTGACAACTTGTTCTTCTCGGAGGCATTCCTCCAACGTTATCCGGATAAATGCAACGATCATTGGGTACACGACATGGACAAAACGAACACAATGGACTTACGACGAGATGAACCAGCAACGACAACAACAATGAATAATGACAAAATCTAAAAATAGATTCTGTGTGGATTCTGGCTACAGAATACCACAGTAGATCTCGGCACAGTAGCGGTCAAGTAACACAGAGTGCCTATCAAATAAATAAAGGAATAAAAAAAAACAATAATTGTGCCCAATCTATTATTTAAGCCATCAAATGTTTCAAGCGAAATTGATTTTATGTTCGGCAACTTTTGCTAATCTGAGCTCTGGTGATGTATGCTTTCGAAGCTCATGAAAGGTTGGTGCATATTAATCAACTGTATAATATGAATTTATTCAACCGTCGAATACGAGTTTAGTATTTTCCATTTACTTCCACTCAGTGGCGTAGCCAGAAAATTGGTCTGGGGGGGGGGTTTCTGAACATTTTTTTTCGAAAAAAAAAATTTCTTCCAAAAATTTTGTCTCTGGGGGGGGTTTTATACCCAAAACCACCCCCGTGGCTACGCCACTGATTCCACTATGTTACTAAGTGTGAGGCCGTCTTCAGTGTCTCGTACTTGACTCGACTTCGACTTCGTACTTGACTCAACGGCCTCACAGTTGAGGTCAACATACGTATCTGTAAAGATAACAAAACGTAGTTGAACTAAATGGAAAGAACTAAACTCGTCTTAGACGGTTGAATACATTCCACTGAAAGAGCCCAAATATTTTTTTTATGAATTTATTTTTACTAGCCATCAACCATTTACTTTACTCCTAATTGACTCAATTATAGAAAATAAAATTGTAGATCTCAAACTTACGCTTTTGGTTGCAATATCACAGAGCCGGAGTGATTCTTTCCAATTTTTCAAAATGGCATCATCAAATAAACGCCTATATGAAAATCGTCACAGTGCTCGATAAAATCATTGCTTGATGCTGTTAATCATCACACAATAATTCTAAACTCGCGCAATTCAACCATTCCTATTTTTTTGTTTCACTAGAACTTATATAAACTTATTGGAATACCTACATTTAAAAATGCATCATTAAACTGAGCAAAACATCACCTAGACCCAAGAGTTTCTAGCCCCACCGTGCTGCCAGGAGCCTTATTTTTTAATACCATTTAATACCATCTGGCATCACCATGTCGTGGAACGCCCATGTTTTTATTTACATCGCATTCTCTACCGTCCCGCGAGAAAATGAGAGTAAAGGTTCCCCTAAACACACGCGACGCAACAGTCGCGATGCGATTCTATCGCTTGGCGACAGCGATTCTGCCGCAGTTGGTATGCAGCGTCCCAACGATAGAATCGCGGCGACTAGTTGTCGCCGTCGCGGCGATGAAATCGCTTAGGTCTGGGGGAATCTTAAGACGTTGAAAGATTAAGTAGAATGTGTCGAATGCCGAAGAGATTTGAGGTATGCCGGAAAAGCTATCGTTATGTCAAATAAAAGCTTTATCAAACGATGCTTAGCAAGAATAGCTATTTTTTAAGCAGATGTGAACCCCATTGCAGTAGTATATGACCCACAAAATTCAGGAAAAGTTGCTTTCTGTCATAAATATCAATCAAATAATGTAGTCGTACGCATGTTAGGCTGCTAATGAGGTATGAAACCCTAGATATTTTTTTTTCATTTTCGTGACGAATAAAACACGGGCTTACTCGCTTGCTCGATGGCTACTGCAAACTCAAAATTGCTTGGAATTTCTGCGGGAAATTCGTCGGAATGAAGATTTTCAGAATTTTTAAGAGAAAGTGGTTCAAATTTCTACAAGTAAATACTTCGAAATATCCGCGGAAGATTCTGAGGAATGTTCACGAAGAGTTCTCCGGAATTTCCAAAATTCTTCAGAGTTTCCGTGGAAGAATGTTCAGAATGTGGATTTCCATAAAAAATCTTTGAATTTCAACGACAAATTGCAAGAGAACAAGACCATGTTGAGGGTGGCTGGGCTCGATTCCCGGTCTAGTCTAGAGAATTTTCGGGATGAAAAGTATCAACGTTATACAACGATATACAAATGCAGAAAAGGTAACTAGACCTAGAAACCTGGCAGTTAATAGAGCTTGATGAACACTAAGTTGTGAGGCGAAAATGTCATCATCACCGCTAGATGGATTATTTACTTACTTACTTACTTATGGGTGGGCGACTTGAAAGAACTCCTTCCTAAGTGATGTCCAGTTATCGCATTAACCTGTTGCCAGGTTAGATTTCGGTTGACTTCTTTTATTGCTTTATTGAGGCTTCGCCGCCATGAGCCTCTGGGTCTGCCTCTGCTGCGATGCCCCGATGGGCTCCAGTCTAATGCTTGTTTACAGATTTTATTTCCGCCCCTACGTAGAGTGTGGCCGACATAGCTCCACCTTAGATCCCGAATTTCTGTTGCTATCGGCCTCTGGTGACAACGACGATGAAGCTCGTTGTTTGAAATCCAGTTGTGAGGCCACCAGGCCCGAATTATATACCGCAGGCATCTGTTGATGAACACCTGCAGCCGTTGAGTGTTCTCCACTGATACATACCATGTTTCGCTAGCGTATAACAGCACAGATTTCACGTTAAAGTTGAAAATTCGTATTTTGCTGCGTTCACTTATCTGCCTGTTTTTCCACACTTTTAAACTCGCAAAGGCCGCCCTAGCTTTTTTGATTCGTGCGCCTATGTCGATCTTTGTACCGCCGTCTGACGCCATTTGGCTACCAAGATATTGGAAGCTTTCAACATTCTCCACTGGTTGCCCGGCTACTGTGAAACTGGAAGGGGTCACCGTGTTTTACATCCAACGATTTGGTTTTGTTGACGTTGATGACTAAACCTCTGAAGAGGAGCGCTCGGAAAGGTAGATGAGCTTACCCTGCATGTCAAAGCGCCGTTGAGCGAGGAATGCAACGTCATCAGCCAATTCGAAGTCGTTTAGGTGCTCCATGGCTATAGGCTGCAATAACAGTCCGCGGTTTGGTTCACGGTCAATCGCACCTACCAGAATCTCGTCGATTACGATGTCGTACAGTAACGGTTATAGAATACATCCTTGCATCACACCAGCTATGACTCGGATAGGGTCGAACAAGACCCCATTGAGCAACAGTCTACGCAAGAAAGCCTCGTACTGTGCCCCGATGAGGCCGATGATCGCATCGATTTTCTCTTGAATCCGGGCTAGGGTAATTTTGCATAGAACGGTACGAACAAACAGAACGGTACACAACAACAAAATGCCTCGCAAGTTATCGCATGCAGTCATGTCACTCTTTTTGGGCACCTTCACTAAGATACCTTGCATCCAGTCAATCGGGGAAGTTGGGGATATTACGAAATAAACAATGCAGTAGTTGAGCGGAGGTCATTGGGCCAGCTTTAGGCATCTCGGCTGGTATGCGATCGACCCCTGAGGCTTTATTCGATTTCATGCTTTGGATGGCTGTTTGAATCTCTAGCAGTGATGGAGCTTCGATATTGACGCGTGTTATTCGTCGGATCCTAGGTAGATCATGCCGAGATGGTGGTGGCCTAGCTGGCTCTTGAAAAAGTTGTTCGTAGAGCTCGAACCAGCGTTTCAGTTGGTCAGTTGGTTCGGTCAATAACTGACTATTCTCGTCTTTCACAGGCATCGTTGCTTTCATCTTCGCCCCGCTTAAGCGTCGTGAGATATCTTAGAGGAGGAAAATGTCCCCGGTTGCTGCGGCTCTCTCCTTCGTCGGCCCACGCTCGCATGTCCCGTCGAGCGTTTTACTTCCTTCTCAAGAGCCGAGCATCGTTGACGGGCTAAGACTTTGGCTCCTCTGGTTTTTGATCGCTCTATAGCGGCTTTGGCTTCTCTTCGCTCCTCTATCTTCCTCCATACTTGCGGTTAGCGACAGTATAGTAAGGTTTTGGACCCGTGTTATAAACCTGGCAACGATTATTCTTTCATTTATAGGTTCTCACTTCAAAAGCGCAGAGTGCTCCTGAGCGCTTAGTAGGAAGCCAACTCCGCGATGTCGGGGAGCGTGTTCACCTCGTAAACCAGAGTATAGCAGAACTTGTCCCGACAGCGTTCTGTGTTCTCTAAAGTTTGCCCAACGGACTTCACTCAGTCCCAGGATCTCAAGCTTCATGCGGCGTGCCTTATTGGCAAGTTGTGCCAATTTACCCTGCTAGTGTTAGGGTTAAAACGTTCCATGTTCCTATCCGTGTCCGTTGTTTCGAGCTAAGAGTCGTTGCCGTAAAATCAGTCCGTATTCTTTCATTATGGGATTCTCGAACAAATTGATGTTTCAGGAACAGTAGGTTGCTGGCCCAAGGTACTCTATCCACCTGGATGGGGCTGCCATCTTAGGTATAGCTTCCGGGGCATAGCATTTCATACTCGGCCGCTGGATATCAGAACATACGCTGTTGGAGCCGCACCTCCTTAGTGAATAGACGCTCGATCAGTCAGGTCAAATTTGTTTAAAGTCCCAGCAAACACCAGGACTAGGCTGGTGCGCTTTGAGCGGCACACGGTCGCTTTGATAAGGCCTGCTTGTGGACACATGCAGCTTTTTATAGAAGTTCAACAGAGCCCACTGTCGAACCCCACCATATCCTGGTCAGACCTTACTGGACGCACCCTCTCACTCTAGTTGATGTCAGAAGGATAACAGTGGCAAGGCTACACTACTAGCTAAGTACGCAACCCTTAGCTGGCGGTCAATTGTCATCGGAAGACCAGTGGAAGCGTGAGTATTGGAACATGTGAGGACCAGAGCTATGTTAGGCGCTCCTTCCCAGATGTCAACTCACCCTTTCGTAGCCCATAACTTTTGATCGGAAAAAGATATTGAGTATATTTACCCATCAAAAGTGGCATTTTTTAGCTCTAAAAGTCATCCGAATGCGACGTTTTCGAAAAATCTAAAACAAAAAAAGTAGATAAAAAATACTGTTTTTTTTAGGTACACCCTAGAGATGGTCGGGTTTCGGGTTTCCAAACCCGTCGGGTTCGGGTTGGGTTCGGGTTTGGAAATTTAGAAGAATGTCGGGTTCTGGTCGGGTACGGGTTTGTGAGATGATAAAATGTCGGGTCTGGGCCGGGTACGAGTTTGAGAAATAAAATATTGCATATTGCATATTTATTATTCGTTTCTGGTAATTTTAAGGTTTGTTCGTTATTTGGGCCAATACCCTTTTGGGTGTAAAGACAAATATAAAATATCTAGTTTGAGTTTATGCCAAAATATTAGTTCGGATCCAGCTCAGGTTTAAGACTCCAAAAATGGTCGGGTTTGATAAAATTTTTCATTTCGGGTTCGGGCCGGGTCCGGGTTTGAAAGAAATTTCTAAATCGGGTTCAGGTCGGGTTCGGGTTTACAAAATGTGAAACCCGACCATCTCTAGTACACCCTAATCCAATTAGGTAAAATTGCTCTAAATCAGCCAACTTAAGAGCTACAGAAAAAGGTTTTTTTTAGCTAAATTTATTGGAATGAGCTGTGCTACAACTTTGTAGATCATTACATGTCAGTATTCGGAGATGTAAAAAAAAATATTTTTAATTTTTATTTATATGATGAGCTTCCCTATTTTTTGAAAGAACCATAATGATGACCTTACTATTCGAACAATTTTGTAGAACAACACTTTTTTCTAAAAAATATAGTTTTGGCATAAAATGCATCTTTCCGCGTAAATCTGTTTCCTGGACCATAGTGCAATGTCCAGAAACTCATTTTTCATTATCCTTAGAATATCCTGAATACTTAAGAGGTTTCCATAATACCAAGTCTTGGTTGGAAGCTTGGAACATGGAACTGCAAGTCGCTAGGTTTTGCAGGTTGCGACAGGATGATCTACGATGAATTACATCCCCGCAGCTTCGACGTCGTTGCGCTGCAGGAGATTTGCTGGACAGGACTGAAAGTGTGGAAAAGCGGGCATCGGGCGGCTACCTTCTACTAAAGCTGTGGTACCACCAACGAGCTGGGAACCGGCTTCATAGTGCTGAGAAAGATGCGTCAACGCGTGATTGTGTGGCAGCCAATCAACGCAAGGATGTGCAAGCTGAGGATAAAAAGCCGTCTCTTCAACTATAGCATCATCAACGTGTACTGCCCACACGAAGGGTGACCCGACGACGAGAAAGAAGCGTTCTACACAGATAGAAAAAGTTGTTGAAATTTACACGAAAGTAATGCACATAAAAGGTATGCCAAAAAGAGCGTAATTTTAAACGATATTTTCGCTTGGATGTATGCAGTTTCTATTGCATCATGCCACTATTTATTCGATTAAGTGGTATAATGCTATACAAATTGCATACATTTAGGGTGAAATTGATGGAAAAGATTCATGTATGCTCAAAATAGTGTAATTTTTCGCGTCTGTATTTTTTACACGCTGATTAGTTTTCATTATTTTTTCTGTGTACGCACAGCTGGAGCAGACATACGATGGATGCGCACTGCGGGACGTCAAAATCGTCACTGGTGACATGAACGCGCAGGTAGGAAGGGAGGAAATGTATAGACCGGTCATCGGACCGGATAGTCTGCACACCGTATCGAATGACAACGGCCAACAATGCATAAGCTTCGCGGCCTCCCGCGGAATGGTAGTCCGAAACACCTTCTTTCCCCGCAAAAATATCCACAAGGCCACATGGAGATCACCTAACCAAGAAACGGAAAACCAAATCGACCACGTTCTAATCGACGGTAAATTCTTCTCCGACATCACGAACGTCCGCACTTACCGCAGTGCGAATATTGAATCCGACCACTACCTCGTTGCAGTATGCCTGCGCTCAAAACTCTCGACGGTGTACAACACGCGTCGTAGTCGGACGCCGCGGCTTAATATTGGGCGGCTACAAGACGGTAAACTAGCCCAAGAATACGCGCAGCAGCTGGAAGTGGCACTTCCAACGGAAGAGCAGCTAGGCACAGTGTCTCTTGAAGATGGCTGAAGAGATATCCGATCCGCCATTGGTAGCACCGCAACCGCTGCACTTGGCACGGTGCCCCCGGATCAGAGAAACGACTGGTATGACAGCGATTGTGAGCAGTTAGTAGAAGATAAGCATGGGCGAGATTGCTGCAACACCGCACGAAGGCGAACGATGCACGATATAAACAGGCGCGGAACAGACAAAACTCGATTTTCCGGAGGAAAAGCGTCAGCAGGAAGATCGAGACCGTGAAGAGACGGAGCAACTGTACCGCACTAATAACACACGAAAGTTCTATGAGAAGTTGAACCGTTCACGAAAGGGCCACGTGCCGCAGCCTGATATGTGTAAGGACATAAACGGGAACCTTCTTACAAACGAGCGTGAGGTGATCCAAAGGTGGCGACAGCACTACGAAGAGCACCTGAATGGCGATGTGGCAGACGAAGATGGTGGTATGGTGATGGACCTGGGGGAACGCGCGCAGGACATAATTCTACCGGCCCCGGATCTCCAGGAAATCCAGGAGGAGATTGGCCGGCTGAAGAACAACAAAGCCCCTGGGGTTGACCAACTACCAGGAGAGCTATTTAAACACGGTGGTAAGGCACTGGCTAGAGCGCTGCACTGGGTCATTACCAAGATTTGGGAGGAGGAAGTTTTGCCGCAGGAGTGGATGGAAGGTGTCGTGTGTCCCATCTACAAAAAGGGCGATAAGCTGGATTGTAGCAACTACCGCGCAATCACATTGCGGAACGCCGCCTACAAGGTACTCTCCCAAATTTTATGCCGTCGACTAGCACCAATTGCAAGGGAGTTCGTGGGGCAGTGCCAGGCGGGTTTTATGGGCGAACGCTCCACCACGGACCAGGTGTTCGCCATTCGCCAAGTACTGCAGAAGTGCCGCGAATACAACGTGCCCACACATCATCTATTTATCGACTTCAAAGCCGCATATGATACAATCGATCGGGACCAGCTATGGCAGCTAATGCACGAAAACGGATCTCCGGATAAACTGATACGGTTGATCAAAGCGACGATGGATCGGGTGATGTGCGTAGTTCGAGTTTCAGGGGCATTCTCGAGTCCCTTCGAAACCCGCAGAGGGCCACGGCAAGGTGATGGTCTTTCGTGTCTGCTATTCAACATCGCTTTGGAAGGGGTAATATACAGAGCAGGGATTAACACGAGTGGTACAATTTTCAATAAGTCCGTACAGCTATTTGGCTTCGCCGACGACATAGATATTATGGCACGTAACTTTGAGAAGATGGAGGAAGCCTACATCAGACTGAAGAGGGAAGCTAAGCGGATCGGACTAGTCATCAACACGCCGAAGACGAAGTACATGATAGGCAGAGGCTCAAGAGAAAATGTTAGCCACCCACCGCGAGTTTGCATCGGTGGTGACGAAATCGAGGTGGTAGAAGAATTTGTGTACTTGGGTGACTGCCGAAAATGATACCAGCAGAAAATTCGGAGACGTATAGTGGCATAGAGTTCGCCGCCGTACCAAACTGACAATCTACAAAACGCTCATTAGACCGGTAGTCCTCTACGGACACGAGACCTGGACGATGCTCGTGGAGGACCAACGCGCACTCAGGTTTTCGAAAGGAAAGTGCTGCGTACCATCTGTAATGGTGGGGTGCAGATGGCGGACGGTACGTGGAGGAGGCGAATGAACCACGAGTTGCATCAGCTGCTGGGAGAACCATCCATCGTTCACACCGCGAAAATCGGAGACTGCGGTGGGCCGGGCACGTAGCCAGAATGTCGGACAATAACCCGGTGAAAATGGTTCTCGAAAACGATCTGATGGGAGCAAGAGACGAGGTGCGCAGCGGGCAAGCAGAGATGCATCCTGAACAGAACATGAGCCAAGAGCGCGCCTTGGTGTTCTAAGTTTTGAACTCTGAACACAGTTCAGTGTGCACTGGGTTGGTACGCAAGCAAAACGATCATGGTAACTAAGATTCCTTAGATTTGGAACTATGCAAAAACATACGAGCATGCTTGATTACTATCCATTAGATGCCCACGTGTTCCATTACTAGCCGAAAATGAGTAGCACGCCGTCGCTTGAGTTTGTTTTCCTAGATACAAGTTGCTAAGTTAGGTCAGTGCTCTTGAACGGTGTTCAGTGTTCAGAACTTTTGAACATGAACACGCGTTCTCGTGTTCAGATGCATCTCTGCGGGCAAGGTGGATCGATCAGGTGGAAGATGACTTGCGGACCCTCCGTAGACTGCGTGGCTGGCGACTTGTAGCCATGGACCGAGCCGAATGGAGAAGACTCTTATATACCGCACAGGCCACTTCGGCCTTAGTCTGAATAAATAAATAATAATAATATCAAGTCTTAATAGCTATAATCCGGAAATCTAGAGCGAAAGAGATATATTTATTTCAGAATTATTTATTCGAAACCCAACAACGACAAAACAATGTTAACTTCTCAACTTTATTTTAATTGCGGGCTACTTATTCGTTTGGCGTACCTACGTTTTGCACGACGTACAATAAAACGTTAGACTTTTTAAGAAGCTACCGGTAACATTCGTTCTGTCACAAATTGACAGATAAGCATTCTCTTCTATTTCATTTTTAGTAGCTATGATACAATTTGATAAAACAATCACTTCTGCCTATATTTTCAAAAAATGCGGTCACTTTTAAAGACTAACTACTGTGGACGCACATTTCTATGACGCAAATTTTCAAACGTTTTTTATTCGCAACATAAATTGCATTCAGAGGTCCCGCCGGTGCACTCCACCAACGTCAAATATGTCGCAAATATATTTCTATTCTGACGGAAAAAGCTCCAATGTCGCTCCATCCGGCGTTATGCAATAACATTAGATCAGCGCACAGACGACGCCACGGCTATGACGTGAAATGAAAGCATTTCTAACATTTCTTCCCTGTGTTTCATCACAGTGAGTTCTGCTCCTGCTCTGATTGGAAGCAGATGCTACCCATAGAAGCAGCCTGTGTCTGTGCAGCACGGAATCGAGGTGTAGGCCACCGACTGACTGAAGCGACATGCTCTCTGATTACACTGAATTCGCGTGCGCTTAGACCGGTTCGAATGTTCCACGACCAACGCCGGGTGGCCACAGCTGTATCACGTGAATGTGGCCCTAACTGGTAGGGAAAATAGCCCGCCGACGACCGAGCCAGTGTGTGTGTTAGCCCGAAACAGAAGGTGAGATGCTGGTGACAGCTTGGCATAACGAATTGCACAACATCAGCGCAACGGAATGGGTTCGCGAACGGGCGGCGAAGTCTAATATGCAAGGAATTCCGGTTTCGTTCAGGGGCGCTTCCGGGATTCCTTCCGCTGCCGTCGTTGTCATCGTTTTCGTTTTCACCCTAACCCCAGGACCCCACCCCCTCGCAGCTCCACTCACCTGTACAGCGGAATGCCGGCGTTGTCTCGGAACCACAGCACCATGTTGATTTTATCGCGATTCGTCGCTAGAAGTGGACAGTGCAGTATTGCTTGGTGGTCTTCGATTGCTTCGACATCGGTTGTTTTAACTGGGGAAATGAAACAATCAGAACAAAATACACACATTCATATGGTTAAGTCCAATGGTCGATCGTTGAGCGCATGGGAGACGGTTCGTTCGATTGAACGGGGACTAGATAATGGGAATTCCGGTCGGGGATACAGGATATTGGGTGCTTGAAGTCCCAATTACTGGACTCTGGATGGTTCAGTGCTGTTGAACATATGGCTGGAAATGGGAACGATAATGGAAACGGTTGTCGACAGTCGAAGCGGATGCATGAGGGTATAGATTAAACTCGTTTCGGTGGAGATTGGAATTGGAATTTTGTGTTGTTTCTTTTCGGCTAGAATGATTGAAATTCACGGAAATGAACTTTTGAAATGGTATAATGTTGTAAAATGATAATTAGGCTATAAACTGTTTCGATTACTTTTACTTTATTGGGCAATGAAAAATCATGGCTCAAATTTCAACGGATGATATACATATTCAAATTGCCAATCCATTCAATTCCGTTAAAAAATAAATGCGATTGAATCACTTTAAAATCGGTGTGGTGGACTAAAAAATATTACGCCAAATTACAAATAAATTCTAAAATAAAAACTAACTCTGATTTTTTTTTAAATTTTCCATAAAATTAGGAATTACATATTGAGTATTGCGCAACCATGATACAGCAATCAATCAATGAAATTGACTATGAATGATGTTCATTATAATACTCATTGCTAAGATTTGAAAGAATTATCCTTTCATTCTGTAAACACGAACTGTAACACCAGCAATTATGGTTCAATATAGATTTTTTTTGGTTAAGATTGAATGTAGCAAGTTATTTAGAATATGTGTATCTGTTAAAGGTTAAAATACGAATCGATTTGATTTTCACTCTGCCCTCAATTGACCACCACGCTAAAATACCTTATGCCTGCATTGTCAACACATCCCACAGCTCGAATCCAAACATTC
Organism: Armigeres subalbatus; assembly: GCF_024139115.2. Lineage (NCBI taxonomy): Eukaryota > Metazoa > Arthropoda > Insecta > Diptera > Culicidae > Armigeres > Armigeres subalbatus. The sequence continues at coordinate 330,331,789 of NC_085140.1, read as the reverse complement.
ATATCTAATGCATGATGCAAGTCATTATGTAAGCCACCACCGCCAAGTCGTGTTCCATCACAAGCCCATGCATCATGGAAACTGCCCACACCGCAATAATTTATGAACTTCGGTTACCAGATTGTGGCACTCTCTACGCTTTCGCAAACTGCTCGCATGATGCTGGTTACGGCGGATATCGGAACCAACACTGCACTGCGAGGACACGCGCGTTTTCCAGATACATACTTGCATGGCATTTGAACTCTGGCCGTTCACGTCGGTGGGATGATGAACGAGGTTTAAAATGAGTTTTCCCTAATGGTGGAAAGCACAGAATCACGCCTCACTCGACGCATCCATGGTTTTTCGGTGAGCGATGTGGCCCTGAGAGGTCACACGGCAGTCAGTGGCCGAGGCGGTGGCGGTGGTGGTGACTCTGCGGTGGGTTGATGGAAATCTCATTTTACATCCTACTTCATTTATGATGGAAAACGGCTTCAACGTGGTTCCGTTGTCTGCTGCTTCTGGTTGCTGCCATCAACTCGCATCATCATCGTCGGGATGATGAGCTCCTATCTTAATATGGCGACGCTGGTTACTCTATGGCTTGGGCCTACGCGATGCGATGGATGACACTGGCAATGAATGATGGGAGCTAATTTGGAGATATCAGGTTTGAGCCGCGATATGAGGTTTAGCGAAGGATTCGCTCAAGGACGAAGTGCATGGCATTCCGCTTAATGAGGCTAATTTTTCATCTAGGTCTCATTACCGGGAGATAAAAATGATGGAGGAGTAATTATGATGGAAATCATGAAGTAATTTATGGGTTTTAATAGGAGATAATCATCCGGTGAGAGATTTCGAGATAAGATAAAATGCTTGCAATGAAAGTCGACTAATGTCCAATATCGCTGGTGATATAAATTATCAGCTTGACGTTGGCTCACAAGAAAGAACGTTTATAACGTTGATCTGGAAGAAACATAACATATGATAGAGGCGATGCATTTAAATCAATAGAATGCGATCAACTCTCAACGTTTATTTGACGATTCTAGGTTTTACGGTGAAACCCAGATTAGTCCACCTAGCGGTGATGATGCCTTTCTCGCTCATTATAAAATGTATCGAGAAAAGTACTTTAGAGAGGTCAAAATTGCACAAATATAAAGCAATTAATAGTTTTTGACTGTCATATAGACTTCCAAAACATTTTTAACAATTCTTTTTATTCTTTAGATTTCCACAATCTTGAAATAATTCATTATAAGCAAAAGGCGATGAAAATAATGAGTTGTTTTCAGGATTTTTCTAAGAAAAAAATGTTGCAAAATTGGATCGTGAATAAATCATATCAAAAGTGTCATATAATCGGGTGTAGACAAAATCAGGCAATTGCATTGCAAAGAATTAAAAATAATCTTATTTGAAGTTAAATTGTTAACACATAATCAATCAGAAACCTAAATGCGTCCATTGTTGAAAGAATTGAAACTAAATTTAGTGTACTTTTTCCAAAATCTCAAAAAAAAATCACAGTGTCTTTAAAATATTGAGAAAGTAGATAACACTGCTGCGAAATGGTGAGCGAAATGGTGAGTTGACATCCGGGAAGGGGCGCCTAACATAGCTCTGGTCCTCACAAGTTCCAATACTCACGCTTCCACGGCTCTTCCGATGACAATTGACCGCCAGCTAAGGGTTGCGTACTTAGCTGGTAGTGCAGCCTGGGCACTGTTGTCCTTCTGACATCAGCTAGAGTGAGAGGGTGCGTCCTGTGGAGTCTGCCTAGGATGTGGTGGGGTTCGACAGTGGGCTCTGTTGAACTTCTATAAAAAGCTGCATGTGTCCCCAAGCAGGCCCTATCAAAGGGACCGTGGGCCGCTCAAAACGCACTAGCCTGGTGTTGGGTGGGACTTTAAACAAATTGGACCCGACTGATCGAGCCTCTGTTTACCAAGGAGGTGCGGCTCCAACAGCGTCTGTTCTAGCATCCAGCGGCTGAGTATGAAATGCTATTCCCCGGAAGCTATACCTAAGATGGCAGCCCCATCCCGGTAGATAGGGAACCTTGAGCCAACAACCTACTGTTCCCGGAACAACAATTTGTTCGAGAATCCGATAATGAAAGAATACGGACTGATTTTACGGCGACGACTCTTAGCGCGAAACAAGAGACAATAATAGGAACATGGAACGTTTTAACCCTAGCCCAGCAGGGTAAATTGGCACAACTTGCCAATGAGGCACGCCGCATGATGCTTGAGATCCTGGGACTGAGTGAAGTCCGCTGGCCTAACTTTGGAGAACACAGAACGCCGTCGGGACAAGTTCTGTTATACTCTGGTTTACGAGTTGAACACGCTCCCCGGCATCGCGGAGTTGGCTTTCTACTAAGCGCCTAGGTACAATCTGCGCTTATGACGTGGGAACCTATAAAAGAAAGGATAATCGTTATCAGATTTAGAACATGGTTCCGAAACCTTACTATAATCCAATGTTATGCGCCAACCGATGCTGCCGATCTGCAAGACAAAGAGAACTTCTACAATCAACTCAATGCCGTCGCAGATAGAATTCCGAAGGGTGATATCAAGATCTGTTTGGGCGACTTCAATGCGAAGATCGGATCCGACAACTCGAACCATGAGCGCATTATGGGACGCCATGGTCTCGGAGAAATAAGCGAAAACGGAGAGCTGTTCGCAGAATTTTGTGGTAATAACGACATGGTGATCGGGGGATCGCTCTTCCCTCATCGACCGGAACGAGTTGGACGACGATTCAACACACGCCGACTGGAAGATGCCACGGTGAAACGGTCCTTCGTTGAAGAACTGGAGACGCGTGCTGCAGATATTCCGGAAGGTGGCAGCGTGGAAGACCAATGGACCGCCATCAAGAATGCCTTCATCGCCACCAGCGAGAACAATCTGGGCGAACTACGCACCCAGAGAAAACAATGGATCACCGATGAGACCTGGAGAAAGATAGAGGAGCGAAGAGAAGCCAAAGCCGCGATAGAGCGATCGAAAACCAGAGGAGCCAAAGTCTTAGGGCGATGACATACTGACGCGTCGAGCGATGCGGAACGCGTCCAAGCACTCGTAAAGCAGAATATCAGCAAGGGAAATTCCTTTGTCTTGGACGCGTTCGCGCACGCACACGCGTGAGTATGTCATCGGCCTTAGCCCGTCAACGATACGCGGCTCTTGAGAAGGAAGTAAAACGCTCATGTCGACGGGACAAGCGAGCGTGGGCAGACTCTCTGGCCGACGAAGGAGAGAGAGCCGCCGCAACCGGGGACGTTCGCCTCCTCTACGATATCTCACGACGCTTAAGCGGGGCGAAGATGAATGCAACGATGCCTGTGAAAGACGCGAATGATCAGTTATTGACCGACCCAACTGACCAGCTGAAACGCTTCGAACAACTTTTTCAAGTGCCAGCCAGGCCATCACCACCTCGGCATGATCTGTCTAGGATCCGACGTATAACACGCGTCAATACCGAAGCTTCATCACTGCTAGAGATTCAAACAGCCATCCAAAGCATGAAATCGAATAAAGCCCCAGGGGTCGACCGCATATCAGCCGAGATGCTCAAAGCTGACCTCATGACATCCGCTCAACTACTGCATCGTTTATTTCGTAATATCTGGAACACCGCAACTTTCCCGGTCGACTGGATGCAAGGTATCTTAGTGAAGGTGCCCAAAAAGGGTGACCTGACTGTATGCGATAACTGGCGAGGCATTATGTTGCTGTGTACCGTTCTCAAAGTTCTGTGCAAAATCATCCTAGCCCGGATTCAGGAGAAGATCGATGCGACTCTCCGGCGGCAGCAAGCCGGATTCTGTGCCGGAAGATCCTGTGTGGACCATATTGTCACGCTCCGCATCATTCTGGAGCAGGTCAACGAATTCCAAGAGTCCCTTTACTTGGTATTCATTGACTACGAAAAAGCTTTCGACCGTCTCAATCACGAAAATATGTGGGGCGCCCTGAGACGCAAGGGGGTTCCTGAGAAAATCATCGGCCTCATCGAGGCACAGTACGAGGCCTTCTCGTGTAGAGTGCTGCACAATGGAGTCTTGTCCGACCCTATCCGGGTCGTAGCTGGTGTGAGGCAAGGATGTATTCTATCACCGTTACTGTTCCTCATCGTAATCGACGAGATTCTGGTAGGTGCGATTGACCGTGAACCAAACCGCGGGCTGTTATGGCAGCCTATAACCATGGAGCACCTAAACGACTTCGAATTGGCTGATGACGTTGCACTCCTCGCGTAACGGCGCTCTGATATGCAGAGTAAGCTCAACGACCTTGCCGAGCGCTCCTCTTCGGCAGGTTTAGTCATCAACGTCAACAAAACCAAATCGTTGGATGTAAACACGGTGACTCCTTCCAGTTTCACAATAGCCGGGCAACCAGTGGAGAATGTTGAAAGCTTCCAATATCTTGGTAGCCAAATGGCGTCAGACGGCGGTACCAAGATCGACATAGGCGCACGGATAAAGAAAGCAAGGGTTGCCTTTGCGAGTTTAAGAAATATCTGGAAAAACAGGCAGATAAGTGAACGCACCAAAATACGAATTTTCAACTCTAACGTGAAATCTGTGCTGTTATACGCTAGCGAAACATGGTGTGTATCAATGGAGAACACTCAACGGCTGCAGGTGTTCATTAACAGATGCCTGCGGTATATAATTCAGGCCTGGTGGCCTCACAACTGGATCTCAAACAACGAGCTCCATCGTCGTTGTCACCAGAGGCCGATAGCAACAGAAATTCAGGATTGGGTCGGCCACACTCTACGTAGGGGCGGAAACGAAATCTGTAAACAAGCATTAGACTGGAACCCAGCGGGACATCGCAGCAGAGGCAGACCCAGAGGTTCATGGCGGCGAAGTCTCAATAAAGAAATAAAAGAAGTCGACCGAAATCTAACCTGGCAACAGGTTAAAGCGATAGCCGGGCAACGCTCAGGATGGAGATCTTTCAAGTCGGCCCTTTGCACCGCCGGAGGTGTACAGGATCTATAAGTAAGTAAGTAAAAGCTGGGTTCGATTCCCGGTCCGGTCTAGGAAATTTTCTTCCCTGGGCATAAAAGTATCATCGTGTTAGTCTCATGATATTTGAATGCAAAAATGGTAACGTGGCATAAAAACCTCGCACCTAACAAATGTGGAAGTGCTTAATGAATAATCTGCGAGGCGGCAATGTCCCAGTGGGGTGTGTAATGCCAACAAGATGAAGAATTTTACAAATAATGTTTCTTATTCAGTTCATATACTTGACAAAGTAGGCTTTGAAATTAAAACAACACAAATCAAAACAACTGTCTGAGACGAATTTATTAGCAATTCGCACTAAATCATAGGTGGTACAAGCCTAGACTATTGTATGAGAGTAGCATAATGTTCATCCGTTACTGCAAATATTGATTTGGGACGAACCACTATTTCCTAGATGACCTACTTAAGAAAGATGCAGAGAACTCTACGACCTCTCATAGGTGCCACGGGAGGTTTTGGGATTGTGTGGAAGGTTATAACAGTAGGAATCGTTTTGGTATAACGTGAAACACAGAAAGAACTAAGATAGAACTACAAAGTAGGAAAGGGACGAGCCTGGAATTGAACCCACGACCTCCTGCTTATAAGGCAGAAGCGGTAGCCACTAGACCACCGAGCTCGTCAGCAATCGACTTTAATTTTAGCATTGTACAAAAAATATTACGCTGGTTTGGACTTTTGATGATAGAAGTAGAAAACCGTGTGGTGAATTTGAAATTCACCACATGGCTTGATTGTATAATCACCTGTCACCCACCAGATTTTTTGACGATGTTTGCTTGATAATTGTACCGAAAGTAACTGTATTTACAATTGCAAATTGCGATTATCAAAGTAAGCGGAATATAAATCTAAGTGATCGCTTCTCAAAATGCGTATTTAACTATTAACAGTGGAAGTTTAGTTAATCAGTTTGTTTCATTTTAAATATATATTAGGGTGGCTCAAATTAGTATGGGAAAAACTTTTTTCAATTTTTTCGATGGGCCGCCCTCTTATTGGGCTCCATTTGATGCCCTGATACTCTGGACGAAATTTCAGCCAAATCAGTCAACGTTTGGGTGGTGCTTAACTCATTAGAAGATTATATGGAAAAATGTATGCAGAAACATCCAAAAACAGTGATTTGCATTTGCAGTTAATACAGAATGTAATGCAGAAAACCGCGAAAGCATTTGAGTTTGCCCAGTCAAGTTATTAGCATTTCTCTGTAGTGGGGTTTGAGCAAATTTCGTTTCTTTTACCTTTGAAAGAAATAAATTCACCCCTACAACACTCCAGTAAAATGCTAATATCTTTGCCTAATAAACTCTAATCTTCTCGCGGTTTTCAGCATAACATTCTGTATTTAATTCTACAAGAACTGAATGAGTATCATAGTTCTTCATCGTAAGTTGTGCCGTCCAACTGCAATTCACTGTTTTTGGATGTTTCTGCATACATTTTTCCATACAAACTTCCAACGAGTTTAGCACCGCCCAAACGTTGACCGATTTGGCTGAAATTTTGTCCAGAGCATCAGGGCATCAAATAGAACCGAATAAGAGGGCGGCCTATCAAAATATTGAAAAAGTGTTTTTTGAGCCACCCTAATATATATCTGAAAAATAGCTGTACGGATTTTGATCCTTTGATTCGGCGAACGAATTTCGGTTCACGAATCATTGATTTAATTATTTATATTATCATGTTTTTCGTAGTTTCTAATGTGTAAATGCGGAGCTCCTGTATCAACGATAAACGTTTCATTTGCATTCGATTTCTATTTCCTAGAGACTTTTAAAAATACTTTGGTGTGTACGGATTTCGATACCCCACGGACGGAGCTGGCAAGTAGAGAAAATTTCGTAACGCTAAGCCTGCTATGTTAAGTAGGGAGAATGGTCCAAAATGCACCCCTTATGCTTTTTCGATGTTTTCACCAATATAAACAAAAATACCGTACCATTTTAATGTGTAGATGCAAAATTTACAAAACAAGCTACATTTTACAATGATCTCCTGTTCAAAGCAGTAAGATTTTCATAGCTTTCTAACGCATTTAAAAATGTTTTAAAATTAGGTCTGGGGCAAACGCCCGAATGGTAGTGTAAAATGACCCAATTGCAGGTAAAATAACGGTGAACGCATGGTTGTTTGTTTTTTTAGCGGTTAGAACTACAATCATTTTCGTCTGACTCGTGCTGCTCGGGCTCTCACACGGAAGAAAAAAAGTACCCATTGTTGAGTTTTTTGACGTAGGACTTACGTCTTTCTTTACTATACTGTGTGTCATTTAGATTTTTGGAAATCGAGAGCGTTACGCTGGAAGGGAAGATTTCGAACGTTACTAGCGCCTTTATCTTTCGATGGATTTTTAAGATTCACATATCAATCGACTCGGGCACTCTCCAGCAATTTGCCAACTTCATTAAAACTTATTATCTTTAACGATAAGCTATTGAAAATTTCAAATCTTGTCAAGGTCAATAAAAATTTCATACATATTCAATCTCGTGCATTTCTAACACGGACATCAGAATGCATTGCCACGTGCCTTCGGATCCACCGCAAGATTTACTTTGTGCATAAAAGAAGCAGTGCCTTCCGTGTGCGTGCGAGTCATTACAGTTTGTGACAGCAGTGCGTACTGACGTGCTTTTAGCTCCCGCATTTTTACCTACACAGCATGCAGTCGCCAGCAGGAGAGCTGCGAGTGTGCAGGAAAGAAAAGAGCACATTTTTTTGCCGTTCTATGCTTGATGATGGTCGGATGCAGTGGTGTCGGTTGTGGTCAATGCAATCGCCTCGTTCGGAGTTCACGGCTAGAGGCTGCGAGGGCAGCGGTGGTGGGTGAAGAATAATAAAATTAACCCAAAGAGATTTAGTCTGCGCTTCCATAACAGTTCTTATTCCTTAGCAAAAAATCAACTACACTATTGAATATAGAAATTTGATTAAAATTAATTATTTTCATTCATTTGCAGCAGACATTGGCAATTAAATGATACACATTCAGCAATGGTATTTATATCCATTTTAAATTAGGAAATTTTGCTGTATTACATGTAAATGTTTTAAAATAGCCCGCAAACAATAATTTCCAGAAGAATATTTTTATAAACATTATTTTATACTTTGGTTCTCATTTTCTGAAAAAATTATATTATTAAACTGAACTCATAGTTTGGAACCAAAACATTGATAGTAGTTTGTGCAACTAGTTGCAAAAAGATGATTTTTTCAACACGAGTTGTACGTTTATCCAACGAGGCTGTTAAAATTAAATCTTTTATCACTCTATAACGAACTGTAAACATGCTATTATGATCAGAGATTGCAAAAATAATTTCTAAAATCTATAAATTCCCTATATTTGCTTGAGTAAATAAGAGTTCAAAAGTTAGAAACATTGCGATTCTAATTATGTATTTAATTATTGGTTTTATTTCCAGAAGTTTTGAAAAAACAAATCGCTAATAATTCTACATAGTATGAATGTTGTCGTTTCCAATATCAATACCTATACCAATCAAACCCCATAAATTCAAAAGTTAAATGTGAATACGTTACGATTATTTAAGTCCTACGTCTACTCGCGGTTATGTTTAAAACATTACCCATTACTTTTTTTTTCTCTTCTCTTTCATCCATCAGGAGAAAGCTCTTCTATTGCCAAAAACACAAGAGCCAAACAGTCTAGCGACGCCTGTTCAATACGGAAAGCCAATTTTGAGTTTATTGCCTGAGGTCGAAGTTGAGTGAATTAAACAAGGAATTAAACCTCCAATTGGGTAAGTAAATTTTCCGTTGGGTACTTTTTTAACATGGGAGGGAAGGTAAACTACATCGATCCCATTTACTCAATTTTGGCTTCCCGTACGGATGCTCGAGATTGGGTGAATTGAACTCATTATGGGGTAGTTTATTTCTTCCGTGCATACTTGATCAGCTGTCAAATTCATTGTGGTAATTTGATCTTATTTTCGTGAGCCTTTTCCGGGCCTAAGGGTCAGTCCGCGAGAAGCGCGACCCCCTCTTGTATCGATGTTCTCCGATTGTCTGAAATTTCCAACATTTGTTCATAGGTATATGTAAACGAAGACATTTAGCAAATTTTCAAATTTTTACATGAAGGGAAAATAGGGTGAAACGGTTCTTCAAAGATAATTGTAAAAAATTTGAGAAAATCCTAAAAAATGCAATAATTTTGGCGGTGATTGTTCGATTTTAATCAAATTTTGAATGCTTTCTTTGCTTAATTAGCACCTTAAATATTTTGAGCTTTTACTGGAATGTTGTATGGGTGAATTTATTTCTTTTCGAAGGTAAAAGAAACAAAATTTGCTGAAACCCCTCTTCAGAGAAATGCTAATAACTTGGCTGTGCAAACTCTAATCTTTTCGCGGTTTTCAGCATAACATTCTGTATTAAATTCTTCTAAATCTGAATGAGTATCATAGTTCTTCATCACAATCTAGCCTTCTACCTGCAAATCACTGTTTTTGGATGTTTCTGCATATAAATTTACAACGAGTTTAGCACCGCCCAAACGTTGACCGATTTGGATGAAATTTTGTCCAGAGCATCAGAGCATCAAATAGAACCGAATAAAAGGCCCATCAAAAAGTTTGATAAATGTTTTTCCATACTAATTTGAGCCACCCTACTGCACAGTCAAAAATTCTGAAAATTACACGCCATGCAAATAATCGAACCTATATTTCTGTGTTCCTTTGTGTGCCTCTAAAAAGAAAAATGAGTCAAATCGAATGGAGCTTTTTTGTTACATCACATATGCTGTAACATTTTTGCCTTTCTCGTACACCAAGGTGTAACGAAAAGGCTATATATTCACATCCAGAACGATTTTTTGATAAAAGGTCCGGAGACCCATAGTGTTATATACCAATCGACTCAGCTCGACGAATTGAGATGATGTCTGTCTGTGTGTATGTGTGTGCGTGTGTGTATGTTCATGCGCAAAATAAAATTCACTCATCTTTTAGACACTTATTTTGATCCGATTTGTTCGCAATAAGTAGCATTCGACGGGGAATCCAGTTCGATTGTTTCCTATTGAAAATTGGCCAGATCAGACTATGGGATCAAAAGTTATGGCCAAAATACGATTTATATACAAAAAACACACTAATAGATTCTCATTCAATTTTTTTAGTATATCTAATGTACGAAAAAGGCACAAACACCGCTAGGTGGATCAATCAGGATTTTATACTGTGTAGCCCTTCAAAACTAAATCTAAAAAAAAATCATATTTTTTAATGTGAGTTCTAGCAGAAAATAAACAACTATAAAAACATAGTTTCTTCTTCCATCTAATGCATCTACAATTTTGGTTTTAACAGATACGTACTTCGTTCTCTACTTGAAAATGCATTTATTGTTTTCTTATCAAAATAAAATACACATCTGTTAATTCAAAAATAGATCCGTGGACATAATGCAAATATGAGTATCTAACTTCATGGCTTTGCGAGACGATGATTACAGAAACATTTCCAAAATGATAGTGTCCACTGCCACCCTTATAGCAGGCTCCAAGGGCCTTCCAGGAAGAGCCGGTTTAGGCACCACCTGGAACCATGCATTTTTTTTTATTCCTTTCTTTATTTGGTAGGCACTCTGTGTTACTTAACCGCTACTGTGCTGAAATCTACTGTGGTATTCTTCTATCAGTATCCACACAGAATCTAATTTTAGATTTTTTCATTATTCATCGTTGTAGCCGTTGGTGGTCCACCTCACCGTGAGTCCATTGTGTCCTTTTGTCCGTGTCGTGAATCCAATGCTCGTTGCGCATTGTTCGGTTGCCATTTATCCAGGTACTGTGGAGGAATGCCTCCGAGAAGAACAATTTGTCCGTCGTCATCACGCAGTCGTAACGGTATGGGCGCTCCCCAATACGCCACCGTATAGGCTGCGCATCCGGCGACTGATGAGGGTTTGGTGGAGGGGCTGGGAATCGAACCCATGACCATTCGCTTGTAAGGCGAACGTGTAGCCAACTACGCTACGGGACCCCCCTAAACCATGCATTTATGGGTGTCAAAATTCATGTTTTCCCAAGACGATGAATATAGAATCTTTATTAAATATATATTTTGAGGACTGTAAGACTCTCTGGCCAATTTGTTACAGGTTCCGGATGTTCTGCAAAAGTGATATTTATTCTGGGTGTATGGCCAGTGTATGGGTGTATTACGTACCGTTTTCACGAAAATGGCCATATCTGTGCGTATACTTATTGGATTTTGGATCTGCAGCCAGCTTTGGTCAGCATATTAGTTCTAGTTTCTGGGGAAAGCATAAAACAAGATGTCAGTGAACGTCACATAAAATGACAAGCAGAAGAAAAAATGCATTTTTAACATACTCTTGGAAAACCGGGAACATCTCCGGTGGCCAAAGACCTATCTCAGGTTTTGCTTGGGGATAGTATACTAGAAGAGTTTCAGCGTCCGATGATCCCAATTTCATCGAAATCGGATTTTTCTACGCAAAGTTATGCTGATTTGAACTTCGGCAAAATTTTGCCTATCTCAATCTTTTTGTCTAACCCCTGTACAGTTCAAAGATGAGTCAGATCTTGAACAGCGAATAATATGCTATCCTAGCTAAAAGTTTAACTTGTACTGAGAATGGTACTGCCAAAATTTGGTCGGTTTAAAAATTCTTTAGTTTGGTCGGTTGAAAAGTTCGCAGTTTACTCAATTCGAAGAAGTTTTTAGCCTGAAACGGATCACAAACCCTTGAAAATCATATTTGCACCAACTTCTTGCGCTCGGATTGAAAGGTGAGTTCTCTGTACCACTACAATCATTTAAATTTACCGCAAAATATCGGAAAAGTAGTGGAAACGTAGCGGATTCCTTATCCAGATTAGTCCTAAAAATCCAAAAGATTTTGAACAAGAAAGTATTATTCCGCCATCGACACCGCGGGTTGAGATTGCAATTGATTTTATGGGTCCCCGTCCATCGGGAGAATAACTGCTAGTAGTAACTGATGATTTTAGGAGATACAAAGAGGTAGCAATAATGATGCGAATATCTTCTCGAAATACCGTGGAAAGGCTTAATCGAAGTTTTACCAGGCTTAGTTATCCCAAAAAAATAACCCTAATACGTAACGCAAAAAAATGACTTTTTCAACCCCCCTCCCCCCTATGTCACACTTTTTGTATGAAGCATCTGAAATTTTTGTATGGATCATCACACTTCACTCAACCCCCTCTCCCCCATCTAAGCGTTATTGTGGACCTAATTTGTGGACGTTCCCCTAGATAACGTCAAACAATTCATCGGAAAGAATTCGAGAAATACTGTAAAGTTCACGGAATTTGTCGGAACCATTCCACTCCGTATAGGCCTTAAAAAAATGGCCTAGTGGAAAGACAGAACCGATCGCTTTTAAACGTTAAAACGCTTTGAAAATTAGCCACGCTTTGGGAAGAAACTGGAAGAAAGATTTAGAAGATTGTATGATAATATATTACACTACTCCACATTCATTCATCATTGGTACCGTCAACTGGGGGGAAGATGATCATTTTTAAGACAAAACATGCAATAACAATGTGTGTTTACATTTTAAATCGAAACAAATATTTTCAAAACATGTACTGCTATACGTTGCAATAATCAACAACTTTAGTTTTCTGAAATGCATTCGCATTTATTAAAATAAATTAAATTATCACACATTTTTTGAGTAATCTGGTTTGGGGTGAAGTTGATCAAGACAGCTCTACTAAAATAATTATGACCTAGTAGTCAAAATACACTAGGTTATTTGTATGAATGTTGAATTTACTACGTAAAGAAGTCTACGAAGTCAATATTTGAAACGAAAATAGCGTCATTTATGACTATCTCTCTCTTTCTTCCACAAAATACATTTTCATGATTATAATCGAAAAACTCGGATTTCTACCTAGCGGTAACATTACTTGAACGGAGAATATTGTTGACTACTATTTCATAAAAAAATTTGGCACTTTTGACTGACACATCAAGTGATCATCTTCACCTCAATGATCATCTTCCCCCCAGTTGATTTGCAGGTACTGTATTCTGATGGCTTTTCCGCAAACGTGAAACATGGTCATGGATTTTTTTTCTCACAAATTTCATATTAATTTGTTTATTTCGAAACATGTGCTGTGCATATGCACAGCCAAGATATTTAACATAAAGTTGTGACAAAAACGTTCTATGCTAAGAACAAATGTTAACAATAGAAGGGGACTTAGTTAACTCCTTGATAAAAGTACAATATATTTAACCGAAACGTCGGATAAAAACGTAATACCACTGTAATAACACTGAAAGCCATAACCTCAAATATCTAGAACGATATTTTATTATTCTTTTGGTCATACTATTTTTAGTTTGTGGGATTAGAAATTCAACAATCTCAAGTATTAACTGCTTATTCAAAAAAAAATATAAAAATCGAAATATCATGTCAATATTGTAAGTTTTTGAAAATCTTCTTTTTAGGTTTAGGGACACAATTTTAACATATAAAGTGAAATTACATTAGAACGATTATGCAGGCGATGAATGATAAAAAAATACAACAAATGTGGATGAGCAGAGAAAGAATCTCGTACACAGCCTGATGGCCAATTCGGCCAAATGTTCCATTCGGCCAATTTTTTTATTTTTATTTTAGTGATTTTTTATGTTATAAATAAGTTCATCACCAAAATTCGGCCAAATGCCCTATTTGGCCAAATCACCTATTCAGCTAAATGGCTATTAGGTGATAAATTTCGTTTCATTCATTTAAACGCTGAATAGTAAATCTAGTTAGCCATTTTTTTGCCCCTGTCATTTTTAACGCCGTTTCACGTGATCAGTTCCTCCTGTCCACGGTATACAGACAACAAGGTAGGCAGAAAAATTACACTTCAAGAGTGACGCATATTTTATCGCCACATGTTGGAGTACAAAACTAAGCATGCTGAGACCGTAGAGCATCGTCTCGGTTCAGCTTGTGCGAAGATAGTACTTACGTCACATGTTTACATTTAAACTGAATGTTTACATGCGTACTGAGCCTGCCTTGTTTTTTGTATGTCGTGCTCCTGTCAATTGAAGATTCAATTGAATGATGGGTCATGTGAATGACTGGTGGCCGGAAAAATGGAAAATTACAGGGAAAACCTATTTCTTATCACCAATTTAATATGTATTATTGATGCTGAATTGATGTTTGTGCCTATCATTGGCGTAACTAGTGGAAAATTCTAGGGGGGGCTAACTTTTCTTTTTAAATTTTTGTACTTTTTCACTCAACACAATTAATTTATCGTTTTCGCTCAATGCTCAAAGCAACTAATATATATTGTTCACATGTTGGCCGTCCAAACAAACATTGACCTATTAACGAACAACACATCTATTGATGACTTGAACAATATAAATTATGGTCCACGACACTCAGCCTATAAAAATAGAAACGTCGTGGGAAAATCATAGGAGCCTTAGCAAAGCAAAATATGTCTGTGGATTTTTATAATCCATCCAACAGCATTCCAAGTTCTTTCTCATTTAAATTTTGATTACCTCTCTTTAAAATCCGAGGGATTGGCCAAAACTTTGTCGAAAATAAAGAAGCCTAGCTTTTTTACTGAAAACTTATAATTTTCAAGAATTAGCAGCATTCCGAAATCCCTCAAACACTTTACCAGACAAATCGGAAATGGTGAATTCGATACATGCATATGAAACGTTGTATCACATTTTTGATCATGCTCCTTATAAGTCTGCTTAGGTCTATTTTAGAAAGCATGAGATCACAATTGTTTTCCACAAAACTTTAAGAAAACTTGAAAATTTCAAAATATTGCTCATTTACTGAGAAATTTTTCATTGATAAAATCAGGATTTGTTTGAAATTTTTCGGTCACCTAAGCATGCTGAAGTCTCCAAGTCAAATAGATCATCATACGTTGATATAAAAGATTGCCAAATTGTCTAAGGCTTAGTTTCATGTTCTTGAAAAATATACAAAATTCCGATGGTGATCACAATCCTGAGATTTATTACGGCCTGTAAAAATTTTCAACTACGCAGTAAACAATATATTATGGATCTGATTCTAAATTTCTAACAGAATATGTTATCTTTGTGACAAAATTGTAACATAATTTGAAAACTTTTTTTTTCAAAGTAGTGTTATTTTTTATATTAATTTAGATATTTTAACAACATCCGGCATCAAATTTCTAACACATTGAAACATTTTTGACCCTTCCTTCGGAAGTGTCTATAATTTCACTTTGTATGCGTTACGCAGGTGTGTTACGTATTAATCTATCAAGAAATCTCGTGAATTATTAAATAAAATGTATGGTATTTTAAACAAATTCACTTCGACATTGAAAATATAATTATAACAAATGATATGACATGGAATTATGCCTATTTTTCTGATTTGTTTCAAAGAAACAAATGATTTTAATTGAGGAACATATAGAAGCATGTACAAAAAAATCTTCTCAGAAAAGCAAAAACGTAAAAATTGAAAGGAATTTCAAAAATTTCTTCAGTGGAAGCTAGATAGCAAATGTGAGCATGTTTTGAGACACTAATAGATCACTTGTATGCATGTATGTGTGCGTATGTGTGCAAATTCTGAAATTTACTACCATAAAAATCTCGCTCATTTTTAAGGTATTGAACAAGTTTAGTTTTACCAAATTAGGCATTCATAAGGCGAAATATATGTTTCGCTCAGATCAATGACTGATTTAGTTCTGGATTAATCAATATCGAGGTCTCTGGAAATTACGAATACAATATATGAAACCAACGTTACGATAGTTACTAACCATGTCACAATAGTTATTTAATCCGACGAGCGCCTCATAGATAGGCAGCATGAAGTACAGTACGTTATCATTCGTTGAGTTGTCACTCAACCCATGAATCCGCCTTTGGGTAGGCAATTATTTTGTCACTTTTACAGTAAATCGCCGTGGGAAGCTGAGTAGTTTTATCTCGTTTTAAGGACATAGTTGGAGGAGTTCCACGATGGCAGTCAATATGGCACCGGACCTTCCACGGGTCAACCCCGCACCTCCCGCACTCCTCTCCCTCCAACATTCGAATGCATCGAACAAAAGTATAATATTCAAATTACTAACCTGTCCACAGCATATTTATTCACTTCCCGTGATAATTAACATGTTTCTTCAAAGAGTCCTTTGAATTTCGGCTCGAATTTTATTGTAAATCAGCAGCTTCGTGCCAATTTAATAGCCGTTCACGATTCCGTGGGCTTATCACTGCACTTCACTTCTTCTCAAAGGGTATAGAAAAATCAAGTTTTTATTCACTTCTCCGCACATGAGCAGCCCGAAATGTTGACAGAATGCAAATTAAACATCACTTTTTGAAATCGTTTAAACTCGTTTTAACCGAAAACTTAATATAAACTGCTATTTTTGCCCGAAAAAAAACGATTAAAAACTGACCGCGGAGCGAATGTAAACATTAGCAGCGGCAGCAGCAAACTAATGATCAGGGTGGTTCAAAAAATGATTTTGCTCCACCGCGCTCAGTCGATTATGATTCATATTTTGGGTGTCGTTCGCTGGTTTCGGTTGGTTTGAATAGGGGCTTACCGTGCTCAGGTCGTTTCAGGTTTGTATGACAGTTAATATGGCGAGGTTGAATTTTACATTATTTTGATTGTGGCACTCCGTCATTGGGCGCTGGCGAGGGGGGAGACCATATGACTGGATGAAATATTCAAGAGCTTTAATTCCATAGACAGTGGACATTGAATGGTGATTTCAATGGTTGGGAGTCGATTTTAATCGAAGTTGCGAATCTTTAGCATGATAATTAGGCTTATTTTTTTTGCGTTACATAATCAATGGATCTTTCCTGCGGTGCGGTTTTCGTTCAGTGAAGTCTCCGGAATATTGTTTTAAAGCTATGTGGATTCTCTTTTCGCCAGCGTTTGGATGGAAGGCGCTGTAGCCAGTGTAATGAAAAGTTTAGTTTCTCATACTAGTTTTCATACAAACTTGAACCGGCTAGTGTTCAACCACACAGCAAATAATTTTGAAAATTCAACGACGTGTAAAATTGCAGCTTATCCCATCAAACGAATTAACATTCGATATTATATTAAATTTGATTGAATTTTACAAGCAAGCACCGTTTACATTTATTTTGATTTAAAAGAATAGTGAGATCGATTGAATGTTACGTTTATTTGCATGCTCCAAATATGTGCATGAAAATACATTTAAAATCACAACATATTTTCATCTGTGCAGTTTTTGTTCAAATCGGTTTTTGGAGGACACTCGGAGCATGGGTCGGAATCGAGTGAGCGTGGTGGAGCTGGGTCGTTTTTTGAACCATCCTACTACTATTCTTTGTTTTTTTTTATAAATAGACACCAATACTACTATTGTATATGACAGTTTTATTGTAAGTACCAATACTTTCAAAGCTTTGTTTTGATACTCAACTCACCTCTACCTTAAATACTGGAGTCTGGAAAAAATTATAACTAAGGAAAGGTCAAAATCTCACTGTAGGTGGATTAATCTGGTTTTTGAAAATACTTTCAATTGAAAACGTAATAACATATGTTGATATAATTTTGATATGGTCTTTATCATGAGGTATAGCCCCCAAGTCAGCTAATTAGCGTAAAAGTTCGAAAAACGTCTCTCACGGTATGCTACCTATCTAGAGAGTATACAGACATGAAAGTGAAAGATTTTGTCATTCTCCTTTGGATTCAAACCCTGTGGTTTTCGCAAAAAAAAATGTTTTAGCGGGAATTTGTAAATCGCAAAGTGGTCCTGAATTATTCGAAATTCAAAAACCTGATAAACAGATTCAACAGATTTGAAAAGAGGGAAGATGAATAATATTCATTATCTGTAGTTAAGCTCAGACAGCTAGATATGTGCAATACTTATGCAAAGTAGTCAAAATTCTAGGGGGGGCTATTTGGATCCTAGGTGGGGCTATAGCCCCCCCTAGCCCCCCTGTAGTTACGCCAATGGTGCCTATAATGGTGTATGTCGCTCCAAAAATTGGTTTTGCGGCAAGTTTTCGGAGTGACATTATATGCACCAAAAGTCAATCGAATGAATGCGGCTGCTGCTATCAATTGAATAGACAGGGGTTACTCAATTGATATCTGCGTAGGCCAAGTTCATATTCGGGTCAAAACATTCAATTGACATTGAGATTTCCTTTAGACAACCTTTCCAACAAAATGACATTTTCGACCAAATGGCCTATTCGGCCAGATGACTTATATTACCCTTTCGGCCAAATGGCATTCGGCCGAACGTTTTTGGGCCAAACGTACCTTTCCCGTAGATGATCGCACGGTTTTGTTCCACTTAATGTTGAACAGGACGGTAGAATGATTTTATCTTTATGATTCCTAGCGCATTCGTCTTGATAAATGACCCCCGAGGTTAACTTTATGTATGTTTTCTCGTTTTTTGCGTAAATACTTTCAAAGCAATCCTATTTGAAAAATAAACCAACTTTGTGAAGCTTGAAAAATGTAGAAGAAATCCAATTTCACTGCTTGCCAAAACGAGCTAAAAAGGATCTAGACACCTCGAGAATGGCATCTTCCACCAAAGTTGCTTCTCACCCATAACGAAAAAGGAAAAGGAGCTCCAAAGTATTTCGAAACAAACGTGCGAAAATTCTTTGCAAATGTATTTCTCCATTCCATCCAGTGAAACTTCAACCATTAAGAGCTTAACGTGGTCATCGTCGTAAATGCTTAGCATTTCATTGTCGGTTTTTCCGCAACACCTGTGACTAAGCTTGCCGTAGCTATGGAGAGCCAGGTATGGAGATAGCAAAATAACAATTTTCAGCTGACTGCGCCAGCTAGCTGTAATATGAGCATTAACAGTTTTTTGTGTCATCTCGTTAGTACCAGCCGTTTTTATAGGTTTGCAGTTGGCAAAAAACGTGGAAATTCCTTTTTAAAAAAATATCCGCAAAACCTGAAAACAACTCATGCTGCCGCATGAATCTATTTCCATACCAGACGACAAATGGTGCACGTTAATTTTTTGAATTCCATTCATGGGCGAAACCACGCATCACTTCCACCGAATGTGCATCAGACCGTGCGGAAGCCAAACTGCGCGCCCATTCCGATTCCCGTCACGGAAAAGCAATTCAATGATGGGAAATCCTGTAAATGTGTTTGTAGCTACCTTTCCACCGAACGCCGACCGGGCGGGCGGGCGTTCGAACGATCTTTCACAGGCGTCCGCCGGGAGGCCGAAGAAAAACGGCCCACAACAACAACCGAGAAATAATACCCGCCGTGCACGTGCAAAACTTTTCCCCGAAACAGAAACGCGGCGGCGGCAGTCAGTGCGCGCATCAACGGCATTAACAGTTTCCGGAATAAATGTTCGACTGTAGCTCGGTACGCAGCGTGCGATAAAGTTGAAATTC
This sequence comes from Armigeres subalbatus, assembly GCF_024139115.2. Classification (NCBI taxonomy): domain Eukaryota; kingdom Metazoa; phylum Arthropoda; class Insecta; order Diptera; family Culicidae; genus Armigeres; species Armigeres subalbatus. The sequence continues at coordinate 330,312,247 of NC_085140.1, read as the reverse complement.
GGAAATTCAAATACAATAACGGGAATTAAAGATGCAATTGAATTTCAAGTTTTATATTAGGAAGGGGAGTTGTTTTGGTCGAGCTTCTATTCCATAATTGAAGAGGTCTTTCAAAATCGTGTAAAAGCAATTTTTATTCAGACCATTATTAATTTGGAAAAACAAACTTCCATACTTACATTTGTTTAGGTAATATCACGTAAAATAGTATATTCGGAATTACCTTCTTCTTCTTATATGGCTCTATTTCCATACTCAAGATTCAATGCTTTCATCCGTCATAAGTTTCAGTTTGTAATTAAAATTAAAATAATTTTCTAACTTTGGAAAATCTCATATCAATAGGCATTTTTTACTCAAATTATTTATTTTTTTCAAATTTAAGCTCTTTTATGTTTATAAGCTTTACCCAAACTTTTGTTTGAATGGATTCAATAATTTATTCATTTTTATTTTATTTTGCAGGCATTACATTTTAATCATTTCCCATGAACAGATTACCTGGTACGTGGGAACTGGCGGAAAGTCGGAAAACTGCAGCCATCAACAAACGAACAAACGAACGTAGCAAATTTCACAATCGATAAAATTTTACGATTTTCGTAATTGATGGGCTTTCTCCGACGATTAAAAATTCAAGTCAGCAAATTCGCATGGCTTCGAAGGGCTTCCCGTTGGGGGATGCGGAAAAGCTTGATGGGATAATTGATTTGAATTCGTTGTTGGTATTGCGGAGCATTCGATTGGAAAGAGTACAATTGCAGTAAGTGATGGAGTGCGTCACGAACGAGATAATGCATTGTGCTGTTTGATAGTTGAGGTTTTGAACATGAAAGGTTACTTATTGGTTTAACAACGGCCACTCGGCTGCTATGGAGACTTTCGTTCGCTTTTTGCAGATCGTTTCATACTGAACAACTTTTTGTTCAAAAGATTATATTTTCAAACGGCTTACGAAATCCATGGAAGTTTCCCAATCAGAAGATTTGTTCTAATGGATAAATTGTGTTTTCCGTGTATACAACGTTTTACCGTAATATTTATCTTCCATTCTGAAAGTTCAAATGTTTTACTTAGTTTTGAATAAATGTGGGTATATGTTCCAATAAAAACAAAAACAAAAAGACCCGCTTGGCCAAACGATCCATACGGTCAAAGGCCAAAAGCCATCTCTAGTAACATTTTGGTTTTATATAAGACATAAAGAGCGAATAATGGATTTCGTGACCGTTATAAAACTAAAACCGTAACTTGGGATGTTCTGTAAAAGCATCTATTCGGGAAACGATTTATATGGCCAATGCACTATGGCATTTGGGTGGACATTCGTCGAAAATTCGAATTCCACCAATCATTTTTTCACTATGTTCTATCGAAAGTAGATACATAGGGGGTAGCTCGGATATCAATATGAGAAGCTCTAGCTTGATCAACGCGTATGAGACTGAAACAATTTTAGGTAATTTGCTTACTTATGCTGAAAAATCGACCTAAATTACAGCACTGTACAAAAACTATAAGGTCAGATTAGGGTTTACTGACAAACTATAAGGTCAGATTTGCAATACTGCATTTTACTTGGTCTTAAGACCCGAGCGCACGGTGGTTAAAATCGTGTTTTCAACGCGTTTATGTAATAAAACTTTTATCATGTGATTTGGCGTTATGGCGTCTTCGAGATATTTTATCAGTAAGTCGATGCGCTTCTTTGGAGGTATTCCGGCTTATTTTTTTTCTTTATTATCTTGATTTTTTTTTGATTATATATAAGTTCATCACGTAATATTCAGCCTTATGATCAACCTCCAAATGAAAAATTTATTTTTTCCACTTCACAATATGCAAGGTATATGTCTTCGCGAAAGTTGTAGCAGAAGTTCTCCTGAAAAACTTTGGAAAATACACCAAGTTCGTAATTTCATTACTTTTGGAGATTTATTGCTTTAAGGCTCCCCCAGATCTAAGCATGTTTATCGCCGCGATTCTATCGTTGGGTCGCTGCAGACAATATTCTATTTACGCTTTCATACCAACGGTGACAGAATTGCGTGTGTGTGTTTGGGTGAACCGTCATATGCCAACAAGATTTGAACATCTGCGACGTATGTATAAGCAATAAACAAACAAGCATATGGAGACGCATGGTGCATTGGTCCATCAACTTCTTGTGGTAGGAGATTGATTCCTGCTTTGCATAGTAGGAAATAGTTTATATGAAACATTCCTTACATTCGCTTACAACTCTACAGTTCAGATATTATTTTATAGTCAGGTATTAATTTAAAGACCGTAAGGAGGTTAAAAACCATCGTAGTATTACCAGCTTGCATGTTGCTTCTAGGTTCACTGCAACGTTCATGGAATAGTCGGAACATTCAGCCTACCGAAAGAATCCAGCGTTTTCTTGGCGGAGGCGTACGTCATAAAGATGGCGATAGGAATCCAGAACATCAAAACCGAGATGGTGATCTTCGGACTTTGCAAGCTGCTTAGTGGCGTTAGAATTAGGAGACATGCCGGTATCAACGGCAACACTATGGCTGACCGACTGGCAAACGAGGCCAGGGGACAACCAAGAATCGATATACCCATCCCAGCAGAAGATGTGCTGCAGGTTTTCAGACAGCAAATACGACGCCAGTGGGATCATCAGTGGTTTAATTCAAGAGAAGTAAAGAATAACACACACACAGATCGATGGACCAGGCCAAAGCCGCTGATCAGCGTGTACTAACACGTCTAAGGATTGGCCACACGAGAATGACTCAAACGTTTCTGGTAAATAAGGATCCTCCACCCACATGCGAATACGGTAAATCGGACATTAAAGTTATATTACTCAAATGTCCAGGGAAAAAAGAGGAAAATAAATATTTTAAATTAGCAATGATTTGTCATAAATTCAAGAATTTTGTAGAACAACGACTTTAAGGGGGAAGAGTGTTTTTGAACCACTTTAAAGCTTGAAAATCACTTTAACATGGCCAAAACGTAAACGGAACGAACTGCAATATTCACAAGACTTGTAAGGCACACCGAAAGCTTCCGCTAAGAGGTTGTTGCGATGATTTTTGACGTTTATATTTCTCGTTAGATTTTTTTCAAAATTGAAAATAGTACAAAAACACTGAATCAACTTGAGCCACCTCGAAATTTTATCAGAACTAGCTGAAAATTTGACAGGAGGCTTATTTTAGCATAAGAATTGTAATTCTGCGTGATCGAGCATGATTTGGATGTGCAGAACGGTCTCGAGACTCGCGTTATTTATTTATTCAGACTAAGGCCGAAGTGGCCTGTGGTATATAAGAGTCTTCTCCATTCGGCTCGGTCCATGGCTACACGTCGCCAACCACGCAGTCTACGGAGGGTCCGCAAGTCATCTTCCACCTGATCGATCCACCTTGCCCGCAGCGCACCTCGGCTTCTGGTGCCCGTCGGATCGTTGTCGAGAACCATTTTCACCGGGTTACTGTCCGACATTCTGGCTACGTGCCCGGCCCACCGCAGTCGTCCGATTTTCGCGGTGTGAACGATGGATGGTTCTCCCAGCAGCTCATGCAACTCGTGATTCATTCGCCTCCTCCACGTACTGTCCGCCATCTGCACCATAGATGATACGCAACACTTTCCTTTCGAAAACTCCCAGTGCGCGTTGGTCCTCCACGAGCATCGTCCAGGTCTCGTGTCCGTAGAGAACTACCGGTCTAATAAGCGTTTTGTAGATAGTCAGTTTGGTACGGCAGCGAACTCTATTCGATCGGAGCGTCTTGCGGAGTCCAAAGTACGTACGATTTCCAGCCACTATGCGTATCCGAATTTCTCTGTTGGTATCGTTATCGGCGGTCACCTGTGAGCCCAAGTACACGAACTCTTCAACCACCTTGATTTCGTCACCACCGATAGAAACTCGTGGTGGGTGGCTTACATTGACCTCTCTTGAGCCTCTTCCTATCATGTACTTCGTCTTCGACGTGTTGATGACTAGTTCAATCCGCTTAGTTTCGCTTTTCAGTCTGATGTAGGTTTCCTCCAGTTACGTGTCATGATATCAATGTCCTCGGCGAAACCAAATACCTCCAGTTCATGAAAATAGCACCACTAGTGTCAATAATCCCTGCCCTTCGTATTACTCCCTCCAAAGCGATGATGAATAGCAGAGACGAAAGACCATCACCTTGCCGTAACCCTCTACGCGTTTCGAAGGGACTCGAGAATGCCCCTGAAACTCGAACTACGCACATCACCCGATCCATCGTCGCATCAGTTTATCCGGAAATGCGTTTTCGTGCATTAGCTGCCATAGCTGCACACTTCGAAAAAGTCATGTAATTTTAGATGCTTCGAGACCGACACCCACGAGCATCATTATTGATGCGCAATTGTGTCATGATAAATGTGAAACTTTTAAATTTACACGGCTGTATTATTGAAATAAAACTGATAAAGTACCAGACGGAAATCGAACATTGGTTCGCTGCGTGAGCGCTACTCACGTTACCACCCAGCCATCACCGCTTCATGAGAAAGCAGAGATCAAAGTGAAACAAGTTCTACATTCTTCGGCGTATGCTATGTTCATTGGGTGCGTGTGTTGTCATTTCATACGTTCATCGCACCGGTTGCTGTGCTTTGGGTTCGATGGATGTAGTTTTCAGTTTGTTTTCCATTGAAACTGTGGCGATTGGACTGAAACTTTCGGGTGCATCCAAATTGACTGAGAAATACATCTTAATTCATATTACGTCTTGCGTTATTGTGTCAGTTTTTTCAATCACGTCACCTGTAACATTAATTATTTTTTGGTGTGTGGTCCCGATCGATTGTATCATATGCGGCTTTGAAGTCGATGAATAGATGATGTGTGGGCACGTTGTATTCGCGACATTTCTGCAGTACTTGGCGAATGGCGAAAACCTGGTCTGTGGTGGAGCGTTCGCCAATAAAACCCGCCTGGTACTGCCCCATGAACTCCCTTGTAATTGATGCTAGTCGACGGCATAACATTTGAGAGAGTACCTTGTAGGCGGCATTCAGCAATGTGATTGCACGGTAGTTGCTACAATCTAGCTTATTGCCCTTTTTGTAGATGAGACACACGACACCTTCCATCAACTCTAGCCCTCATCCTCCCAAACCTTGGTAATTACCCAGTGCAGCGCTCTAGCCAGTGCCTCAACTTCGTGTTTAAATTTCTCTCCTGGTAGTTGGTCAAACCCAGGGGCTTTGTTGTTCTTCAGCCGGCGAATCTCCTCCTGGATTTGATGGTGATCCGGAGCCAGTAATATTATGTCCTACGTGCGTTCTCTCAGGTTAATCGCCATACTACCATCTTCGTCTGCCACATCGCCATTCAGGTGCTCTTCGTAGTGCTGCCGCCACCTTTGGATCACCTCATGCTCGTTGGTAAGAAGGTTCCCGTTTATGGCCTTACACATATCAGGCTGTGGCACGTGGCCCTTGCGTGAACGGTTTAACTTCTCATAGAACTACCGTGTGTTATTAGCGCGGTAAAGTTGGTCCGTCTCTTCACGGTCTCGATCTTCCTGCTGACGCTTTTTCCTCCGAAAAATCGAGTTTTGTCTGTTCCGCGCCTGTGCCTCGTTCGCCCGTGCGGTATTGCAGCAATCTCGCCCAAGCTGCATTCTTCTCTTCTACTAACTGCTCACATTCGCCGTCATACCAGTCGTTTCTCTGATCCGGGGGCACCGTTCCAAGTGCAGCGGATGCGGTGCTACCAATGGCGGATCGAATATCTCTCCAGCCATCTTCAAGAGATGCTGCGCCTAGCTGCTCTTCCGTTGGGAGTGCCACTTCCAGCTGCTGCGCGTAATATTGGGTTAGTCTACCGTCTTATAGCCGCCCAATGTTAAGCAGCGGCGTCCGACTTCGACGCATATTGTACACCGTCCAGTGTTGTGCGCAGGCATACTGCAATGAGGTAGTGGTCGGATTCAATATTCGTACTGCGGTAAGTGCGTACGTTCGTGATGTCGGAGAAGAATTTACCGTCGATTAGAACGTGGTCGATGTGGTTTTCCGTTTCTTGGTTAAGTGATCTCAATGTGGCCTTGTGGATATTTTTGCGGGGAAAGAAGGTGGTTCGGACTACTATTCCGCGGAAGGCTGCGAAGTTTATGCATCGTTGGCCGTTGTCATTCGATACGGTGTGCAGACTATCCGGTCCGATGACCAGTCTACCCTAGCAGCACACATGTTTGACTTAGGTTAATGCAACTTAAATATGACTTGATTTAGTCGCAATCAAGTTGCTGCAACCTTTTTTGTCCGACTTGTGCTGCTCGGGTATACATTTCCTCCCTTCCTACTTACGCGCTCATGTCACCGATGACGATTTTGACGTCCCGCAGTGGGCATCCATCGTATGTCTGCTCCAGCTGTGCGTAGAACGCTTCTTTCTCGTCGTCGGGTCTCCCTTCGTGTGGGCAGTGCACGTTGATGATGCTATGGTTGAAGAAACGGCCTTTAATCCTCAGCTTGCATATCCTTGCGTTGATTGGCTGCCACCCAATCACACGATGGCGCATCTTACCCAGCACTATGAAGCCGGTTCCCAGCTCGTTAATAGTGCCACAGCTTTGGTAGAAGGTAGCCGCTCGATGCCCACTTTTCCACACTTTCTGTCTTTTCCAGCAAATTTTCTGCAGCGCCACGACGTCGAAGTTGCGGGGATATAATTCATTGTAGATCATCCTGACGCAACCTGCGAAACCTAGCGACTTGCAGTTCCATGTTCCAAGCTTCCAATCGTGATCCTTTATTTGTCGCCTAGGTCTTTGCCGATTATATCGAGTCGCATTATCTCTTATATTGTTCGTAATGATTGACTTCCAGGTGGCTTATTGGACCTACGCAAACTTATTGGGCCGTCGTGTCAGGGCTGTTTAGCGTCCCACCTAACACCAGGACTTGGGCTTGTGCGCTTTTAGCGGCACACGGTCGCTTTAGTGGGGCCTACTTGCGGATACATGCAGCTTTTTATAGAGGTTTAACAGGGCCCACTTCCAAACCCCACCACATCCTAGGCAAGCCCCACAACTCGCAGATGGCCTGGGGAGGGATCGTCAAGCCCTTGGACATAGTCCCTGCTGCCCTGCTGACTCGCGTTATTTGGTTCTTTTGACGTAAACTTCGTCTTAGGGGAAGACTCGGATACAGGGTGCAAAACGGATATTTCGAAATCTTGGGCCGTCATGAAATTATGTTTTGCCTTTTTCGTCAACAATGTTGTACCGAAAGGCTATCACTTTACTCCGGAAAAGAACTTTTTATAGAAGCCTCGGAGACCCATGGTGTTATATACCAATCGACTCAGCTGAACGAGCTGAGCAAATGTCTGTCTTTTGACAGGGGACAAAGCCTAGTTTATCACTACTACTACTACTACCAGACTAAGGCCGGAGTGGCCTGTGCTGCACATAAAAGTCTTCTAAATTCAGCTCGGTCCAGATTATCACTATTGAATTTGATAACGATCGACCGATGCGTTTGAAAGTTATGAAGGAAATGGCATATCAAACCATATCAGCGTCATATAAGATTGGTGTCTTGGCTAAATGCGAAAAAGGCCGTACCACTACTCAGTGATTAAGGTTGGGTTTTTAAACGTTAATAGGCGCCTTTATCTTTCAATGGATTCCTGAGATTTATACATCAATCGACTCGGAAACTCTCCACCAATGTGCCAGTTTTCTTGAAACTTCTGATTATCAACGTCAAACTATTGAAAATTTACATGAAACGCTTCAAAGCATTTAATCGCCAAAATGTAGGCACTCAACTTTGGAATGCATTGACCACACTAAGTCATCAGATGGAATTGAAAAAGGCATCATCACTAATTGCAAATAAGTTTGGGGTTTTAAGTGAAATTTTTAAATTTTCATATTTTGAACAACGCCAGTTATGTTCGAAACCAGTAACACCTAGGTAATCAAATTAGCTAACTTATTAGCTTATGATATTAGAGCACCAATACGTTCCTCAATACACCAAACTGTTTTACGTAATTTACGTGAGGTGGTGCTATCTTGTACAAAACTTTTCTAATTTTTGGGAAGTCTGTTTGTACCACACCCCTTGATAACCCTAGCAGCACCCTTCAGACTAATTTGGTTGCAGCAACTCAAATGTAACTAACTTTAGGTGCATATGGGTCACATAAACTTTTGTGCGACATGTGTGCTGCTCGGAAATGGGCAACCGAACAGCGAGTGACCAATAGAGGAAGGTTCAACACTAGCGAAGCATGTCACACAAATGCATTCGATAAACCGACATGATAAGTAACACCCATTTTGATCTACTTCAGCATTGCATCTGTTCTTTCTGTAGTAGTCAGGTGATAAGTTTCATTGACCCAAGTGACAAAACTTTTTAAACCTCCCTTACTTGCAAACGATTTGCCATGTTGAACGGGCATACCCCGTTAGGCATAAGTACGTTAGGCATAATGGACGTTAGGCATAATGTACGTTAGGCATAATGGACGTTAGGCATAAAATGACCCAAAGAACAGCCTATGACATAAAGAAGGCAGAATTATGTCAAACGTCCATTATGCCTAACGTACATTATGCCTAACGTCCATTATGCCTATCGTACTTATGCCTAACGTCCTTATGCCTAACGTCATTATGCCTAACGTTCTTATGCCTAACGTCCTTATGCCTAACGTACTTATGCCTAACGTCGCGGACCCATGCTGAACAATAGCATGTTTAACATTCAATTCCGATTCACTCTACGTAACATTAAATCTGCAATAATAAAACGAAAAAATCTACCTTACACTTTCTGTTTAATATTACATTGTCACTGCCGAATAAATGGAAAACGTTTCGCCCCATTTGCTGGACAGTGTCATTCGTAGCATTCTGTTTAATCTCATTACCAGTAGAAGCTAATTCATTCCAGTTAATGAAGATAAATAGCGTTCCCATTATGATTAAGTTGTTGTGCAGAAAACGAAGTTTGCCAAGTCCTCCGCCATCACCACACCCACCGGAGACTTTCTGGATGTAAGCCAAACTTTACATTTTCCGGATGACCCGTTTGCAACAGTGGGGGCCTTTGCGTAACAGTAATAATGACGAAAAGTTTGTCTGAGAACTTTCTCCCAGTCTGGGGCGAGCGTAACTTTTGTGGCACATACTAATTTTTCACTATCTAGGTATTCCGTTCTGCAAATGTGGGTGAGTTCAACTGAAACCTATTCCTCACCCGCCGCTACCGTCTACCGCGCCGCGTGACATTGCACTGCCGGCCGGAGCGGTGTAAATTGCCATAGTGGCAACCGCAAAATGGCTTTCCGGTTTCGACAGTCACAGTTTTCCGGTACAAGTACTTTTTTTTTGGCTGCGAAGGACAAATGTGGCGGTGGGCTCGTAACGAATCAGCAGCAGAGGCAGCATCGTTTGAATTGTGCTCCAGTCGGTTGAAATTCTTTCATTTTTTCCCCGTTGGTATCCGTTACAGCGTTGGAAGGGGAGCAGGGAGCAGACTTCATTGCAACGAGAAAATTAAATTTACTCCCAAAGATATGAATGCGAGCATGCCAGATAGTAAGGGTATTCGATATGGGAAAATGGTAAAATGCTGAAAAGATGAGAGGTGGGCCGAGGAATGAATTTCGAAAGATTTATGATAGTTGATAGACGAATGTGTAAAATATCAGGTGGTCGAAAAGGGTTGACGATGATCAATAATATTTTTGTAATTCATGAATTCTTGACGAATTGGTGGATATGATTACCTCTGGAATTCCGGATAGACGGAAAACGTAGGAAATATCATACAATTGAGATAGAACTAAACTGAATTGACTAACTTGTAAAGACATTCAATTGGACAAGTTTCTTACAAGCTTCATGGATTTTTATTTTTATTTTGTAAATATTTGCATACCCTACTATAATAGTTCACATTTTTATTTTCAGTTGTACGCAACTAAAATACTACACACCCATGACGGAGATGAAGTATGTAACAGAATACGTCAGGACACAATCCCACAGCTCATTATCGCGTGACTCTTAATGGAGCAGCGTTTCCCCATATACCTACCTGGCGTAATTTGGTAAGCACACTGCGCTGTCGGCAGTGTGCTCCGTTTCCGGTTAGATTGTTTTCCACCGTTGATTTTTATTCGTGACTTTCCGTCTCTCGACGAAATTCGTGTTCATTCAGGTTGCGAGAATTGTTTATTACACCAATTATGTGAGGAAGTTTCCATGTCAATTAGGTCAAATGGCTCCCGGGTGGCACAGGACTACGTCATAAGGAATGGTACGGAGCACATTCATAGACAATATTTTGAAAGATATGATTCTCTGAAAGTTTTATCAATTATGATTTGAATTATGGTCACTAGCCGTTCGTTTAGCAATTATTGGATCAGATTGACGGACGTTATCTTGGCTACGGCATGACCTTAAGATTCGTCACAATTTTAAGGAGGGGTGGCGGTACGGGCTTTCAGGACCAGGAGTGAGAAGAGCTGAAACGATTGGTGCAGAAAGTTGGACGCCAGTTCAACACACGTTGACTGGAAGATGTCACTGTGGAAGGGTTCTTCATGAAGCATTATCTGCTGCACGAGTCTCCAGTGCTACAGATATTTCGGAAGGTGGATCTACGTTTCCAGACCAATTGATCGTCAAAAAAGTCTTTGCGCATCAATTTGATCATCGTTCAATTTTTTTTATATTTTATTTCCGTGATTTTGATACATTGTTCAAATGATTATTATATGTATATATATAGGGCCCTCCTTAGCCGTGCGGTAAGACGCGCGGCTACAAAGCAAGACCATGCTGAGGGTGGCTGGGTTCGATTCCCGGTGCCGGTCTAGGCAATTTTCGGATTGGAAATTGTCTCGACTTTCCTGGGCATAAAAGTATCATCGTGTTAGCCTTATGATATACGAATGCAAAAATGGTAACCTGGCTTAGAAACCTCGCAGTTAATAACTGTGGAAGTGCTTAATGAACACTAAGCTGCAAGGCGGCTCTGTCCCAGTGTGGGGATGTAATGCCAATAAGAAGAAGAAGAATATATATCAATTATTTTCGAATTTTCCATAGCAACTACAGGCATACCTCGATAGTACATACTCTTCGATTGTAAGTACATTTTACCTCGATAGTACGTACACCGCAAAAAATATATTTTCGTTCAATACTCTGAACGATTTTAGTTAAAATTTTAATATGTTTTGATTATAGCACATGCGTGAGGTCCATCATATGCTGCGTAATAATTTTAGATCTGATTTAAACATCATTATTGTGATAACGAATTTAGTAGAAAAACTTGAAAAAGAAACGTGTCATAAATGTTTGACAGTCTTACGTAACACAAATGATACTATTATTTTGAACAATTTAAAGAACATCTGAAACAGCTGATCATACACACTTAAAATAAATCGCCGACTTCAGTAAAATTTTACCGAAATCTCAACCGCTGAACTGTTCGGTAAATTATTTTACTGATTTTCGGTGATTTTGACAGTTGAGCAATGTAAAAAATTACAAAAAATCTGTAAATTAATTTACCGAACAGTTCAGCGGTTGAGATTTCGGTAAAATTTACCGAATACTGTAAAATGAGCTAAGTGTGTATATTCAGTTTTTACAGTAAGTTTAGTTTCATTCTATGCACTTGTCGATGACATTTTTTTGTCAAAAAAAAATTAGCAGCGTTACCAAAATGAGGATAAATTTATTTGGTTGAATAGTTATTTTTATTTTATTTATTTTGTTATTTTTTTCAGTTATTTATTTATTTGATATTATAGTTATGGTCTATTCCGTCACTGGATTCCACTAGAGATTCAATCAAGAGTTTCTTCTAAGATTCCTCTAAGACGTCTTACTGGACATCATCCTAGAAAAGCAGTTTCTCCCAATGGTTCTTCCTGGGGGGATACATTAGAAGTTTGTTCGAAAATTCCATACAGGATTTCACTTGATATTTAATCTAGACCTGTGCGCCGATTATCGGCGGGGCTGATGATTGGCGGCGGCGTGAGTTTATTTCGTGCATTATAAATTATCCGGAATTTATCCCGAATTCCTCCGCATGTTCCTCCAGGAATTCCTCTGCATGTTTCTCGAGGTATTCCTCCGGAAGTTCTTCCAGGAATTCCTCCGAAAGTTCCTCCAGGAGTTCCTGCGGAAGTTTCTCCAGGAATTCCTCCGTAAGTTGCTTCAGACATTCTTCCGGAAGTTTTTCCAGAAATTCCTCAGGAAGTTCTCCGGAAGTTCCTCCAGGAGTTCCTCTGAAAGTTCCTCCAGGAATTTCTCCGTAAGCTCCTCCAGGAATTCTTCCGTAAGTTCCTCCAGAAATTCCTTCTGAAGTTCATCCACACGTTCCTCCAGGAGTTCCCCCGCAAGTTCCTTCAGGAATTCTTTCGGAAGTTCCTCAGCATTTCATCCGGAAGCACCTCCAGAAATTATTCTGGAAGTTTCACCAGGAATTCCTCCGGTAGTTCCTCCAAAAATTTTACTAGTACTCATAGGAATGCCCTAGTCAAATTTTACACAATTTTTCCGTGGAAAATTCATTCGAACATCCATCTCAAATTATTGCCGAGTATTTCTTCGTTAATTCTTTCAAATGTATCCAAAACTTCTCCTTTATTCATGAATCCATGAGAAACATCAACGACTTTTTCCCAGAAAATTATTCTGATATTCTCATGTAATTCCTCTTAACATTCTCTCTGAAGTTACTCCACAAATTCCACTAAGATATCTTCATTAATTACTTCTAGGTCTTTCCAGAAGCTCCCTTTGAATTTATTCAGTAGCTAACGTGGAGCTCTCGATAGCCAAGAACTCTCCCGGAAACTTGTTCAGGGATTTTTTCTTCGGAAATTCTCCAGAAAATTTCTTGAGAAATTTGTCTGCAAAATAATCTGCCTATATCTCCAGACATTCTTACTAAATTTTCATCAAAACTCTTTCGGAGTACCTCCAACAAATCCCCTTTAAATTCCTCTGGAACTTATTTAAGGCATTCTCCCGGATGATCCTGCCGGAATTCTCAAGTTTTCTGCAGGTACTCCGCCTAAAATATCAAGGAAAAATCATCTAAAAAGCCCTTTAGGATTTCCCGAGAATTAAGTCCAGGAGTTTGCAGCAATACGTTAAAACATTAAAACCAGGCAATTCTTCTATAAACTCTCCCACTTTTTCTTCCAGTAATTCCTCCATAGATTATCCCAAAAATTCCGTTAAGAATTTCCCCGGAAATTATTTCAAGAACTCCTCCAGAAATTCCTCCACAAATCCCATTATAAGTTCCCCCGAAAATTTCTTCAAATTTCTCCGGAAAGTTCCTATTTCAGGAAGAATTTCGTAAGAAATTTTTGAAGGAGTTATAATAAGTAGTTTTTTTTCTGAGAAAATATGTTTGAATGTCCAAACAAAAAGTTATGAAAAAATTTCAGACTTAAATACCAAGGAGCCGTTTTAGAAGCTAGAAGTGTTAGTTTCCTGAAGGTTGATTTCCGCATTTTCAGAAAAAGTATCTTTATGTTTGGGGTCTAGGGCCATGTTGCCAAAGATATTTTTCCACGTCGCATTTTTTGTTCAGAGATCAGCTCCACGCTAGTTGAAGTTGTGATTAGATCTCCATTCAATGATTAAGGTTCAAGGACACTCCTCACTTCTGCTTTGCTGCGTCGCAGCAGGCGTGAAATATTAAATATGACAGTTGTACTTTTGAGTTTGTATTACATCAATTCGTCGAGTTAAATTGTTCGGTATATGAAAGTTTACCATCCGGGACTCCTATCAAAATGTTTAGAGTGGACATATAGCCTTTTCAGACAGATAGCCTTGGTGCACGAGAAAGGCAAAAACGATTCTAAAGACGAGAAAATTAAATTAACTAAGAAAAATCGTTTTTTACATATTCCAAATCAGTTTTCTTGTTATCTTCATACTCATCTTAGTGTTATGAATTCGTATAACCACGATTCACAAAAATGGTGCCCGACAGTTTATCGCTTTGGTAAGGAAGCGTCAATGGAGCCAATAGAGTCGCAGCGACAGTTACAGCTCAGGGCAACCTTGAAACGTTACATTCCCATAAAATTTATAGGGGAAATCGATAAAATACGTTACGTAAAATGTAGTGATCTATCAACCATCCCCAATCGTCGCGTTTTGTAGTAACATGCATAATTATATACGATGTCATCTTCAAAACATTACGCCCATAAATGTTACTCCTGAAAATGTTGCGTAATTTATGGATGTTCCGAAGCATTAAAATACAATATCGTAAAGAATAGCCTCACATTTACAAAGACGATGATTTTGCTCAATGCTACATGTAGGCACCATTTAAAACAAAATCCGGGTCCTGTTGGTCCGTTGTGTACTATATCAAATGCAAATATTCTTAGAGTACAGAGCCTTCTATCAAAATACTTGATGGGCTACAGCTCTTCGATGAACCTACGCCGAAAGGAATATATTTCTCCACTGGACTCGATCACGAGCCAATTGCTTCCAGTCCAGCGCCCTCAGATCCTTTTTTTATGTCTTTATTTTTGAGATTTTCAGCCCGCGGCTGGCTCGTCTCATGGGATAATATTTCACAATAATAAAATACAATACATTCTGAACAAAATTAATTATTTTTTCTTGGATCGTGTGTTGTACACTTTCCAGTCCGAATGACCTTTTTTTCTCCAATATCGTCAGTATCATAAGCAATAACATCACTGCACGATCTCTTGGGAATATTTTCGTTATTATTATTAATATCTTTATTAATGAGGTTTTCGGCCCTGGACCGGTTCGCCTCGTAATATTTTCGTCTTGAATATCGCTTGTTGTTGCCGATGCAGTAGACAATCGCCTCTTCGCGCTGGCTCCAGTACCGGACTCCTTGCCGTTATCAGTTTGATCGTCACCATCACCGTCACTGTCGTTGTTTTTTCCATCGTCCTCATAGTCTTCGTCTTCGCTTTCGCTTACGTCGGCTTGCATCGGCGGAGGGCCGCTATTCGCGAAGTCGAAGCGAATTCTGCTCTTTCCTCCTATGGGAAATCCCATTGCTATCTGTCAGAGTTTGAGTGAAACATGGCCGCCATCTCCTCCTCTCTGTTGCTCTACTGTAAAAACCCATAAAGAACTGTCATTGTTTGTGTGAAGAATTTTGCTTCGACTTCGCGAATGGTGTTGTTTGTTGGATGATGTTGAAGAATTTGGAACCGCCGCTGCTGGGGGACTCGTTTGGGATTGGTTTTGTTTCTGTCCAGTTACATGCGTGGGCTCGTCATCGATAACGATACGAGATGGTATTGATTTTTCTAGCATCAATCGCACCACTCTGACGCCATTTGGTGCTCCCGGAAAAAAGTTCTTCCATGTCTTGTTCTGTACGGAGATAACTTTACCATATTGCTTCAGACAGCCAGATATAGTTTCATTCGGCATACTCGGAGGAAGATCATGAATCTTCAATGTAGTGGTGGGACCATCGACGTATACTGGAATATGGTAGAATACGCCGAGACGGTGAAATGAGTGTTTGAGGTGATGTTCCTTATGTAGTCGTGCGGCTACGCCTGCGCTGTTCATCTCTACAAACACGCAGTCATTAAGGTTGTGCAGTTGGATGCTTTTCACATCAGCCATGTTGAGTTTTAGAGATTCCTCAAGAAACTGCTTTACCTGGGCCAAGGGAGGCCGTCTCGGGAGGACACTGAAATCCACAACAATGGTGTTTTTTCTGTGCGACATGTTACGCTGAATAACACTGTTTTCCCGTTACAAGGTACACGGTATTTGGTAGGTTAACTACGTTAACTGTGCGGGGAAACGTCTATCACGCGCGAGAGACAATTGTCGACTGGCCCTCAGGACCTCTTCAACTGCAAAAGGCATCGTGTACGCGGCCTTCCACGAAGCCTGCGACCTTTTCCGGGTTCTCTACTAAATATTATCTTCGCTTGACGTTCTTCCGGCATACAAACAACGTGACCAGCCCACCGTAGTCTGCCGTGTTGAATAAGCTGAATAAGATCCAGCCCTTTATACACCTGGTACAACTCGTGATTCATGCGACGCCGCCAGATACTGTTCTCCTGTTTACCGCCGAGTATTGTCCGCAGCACCTTACGCTCAAACACTCCGAAAGCTCTCCGATCAGACTCCTTTAACGTCTATGTTTCATGCCCGTATAAAGCCACCGGAAGAATCAGAGTAGTATACAGCGCGAGTTTTGTTTTCGTTTGCAGACTACGGGACTTAAGCTGGTTACGAAATCCGTAATAAGCCCTATTTGCAGCTTCAATACGCCTTTTCACCTCGAGGGTAACATCATTATCGCACGTCACTAATGTTACAAGATACACAAATTCTTCTACCACTTCAAATTTGTCACCATCTATATCTACATCGCTACCACCACCACTAATGAACCCACGTTGATTGCCAGCGACCATGTACTTCGTTTTGCTGGTATTGATCGTGAGTTCAATCCTCGCTGAGCCCAAAAGCCTCTTCCACGGCACGGCGATCAATTCCGATAATATCGATATCGTCCGCAAATCCCAGGAGCATATGCAATCTTGTGATAATGGTACCGTTTCTTTGCACACCAGCTCTCATAATCGCTCCCTCGAGCGCTATATTGAATAGTACGATAGTACGTACACTAAAATAACGCAGGTGTACGTACTATCGAGGTATGCTGTACTTTAAAGTTTTGAGACTTTTCTTTTCTCGGAATTTCCAAGGAAAGCACTTTGAAATTTCCACGGAAAAAGGTTTGGTATTTCTTTGGGAAATTCTTTTTCTTCTTGAAAAAATCTTCTGAAAAAATGTTCATAGTTTTTACAGAACATTTTTCGGAAAGCCCACGGAAAGTTTCTGTTGAGTATTATTCAAAATTTACACAGAACATTGTTCTGAGTTTCCGCTGGAGGTTGTTCAAAATGTGGATATCAACAAAAAAAAAATAGGATTCTAGCGACAAAATGTGTTTCAATTTTCCTGGCAAATTCATTGGAATATGTACGGGATTTAAAAAAAATCTATTATAAATTCTTTAAACTTTCCAAGGTGATTTTGTCGAAATTTTAATTAAAATTGTTCAGAATTTCAACGTATTTTTTTATTTCACGGAGAACTATTCGGCATTGCAACAAAAAAATATGAATTTTGAAGCAATTTCTATGGATTTCTACAATCCTACGTATTGTCCCTAGGAAATTCTTCGGAGATTCAATGGAAAAACCCAGATTAATCCAACTAGCGTTGGTGGTGTCTATCTTGCGCATTTAAAAAATTAGAAAACCACATAAGACAGGTCGAAATAGCGCTTTAGGGGGCTAGACTTTACTATTTCCATCAGCTCATACCTGTTTGAGGTCATTTGAATGCTTAGCAGCAGTTTCTGGAAAACATTGTTTTTCCGATTTCGATTTTATTTTCCAACTATGGTTTTTCAATAACTCTTGAACGCAATGACCGATCGAGCAAATTTTCAGTAGGAAACAACTGAACGCATTCCGCGTCGATTGTAACTTGTTGTGAGAAATCGAATGCAAAACACCAAAAAAATGTCTCACATTTTTGGATGCATACACACACAAAACAAACACATTAATACATACACACACAGATTTCACTTCAATTCAACTGAGCCGATTGGTATATAACACTGTGAAACTCCGACTCTTCTATCAAAAGTATGGTTTTGGCGTGATCCTGTGGCTTTTAAGTATACTTTATATACGATAAAGGCAAAAAGTGCGGAGAGCCATTTGGCCAAATAATACGTCAAGGCGAAAGTCATCAAGCCGAATTGCATTTGGCCGAAATGAACATTTGGGTGAAGCGATTACACAATTGAAAACAGTTCGACCGAAAATTTCTTTTAGGCAAAACGACAAATGGCTGAACTGGTATTTTGCTCGAAAAAGCTCTCTTCCCTTATAGGTGTGGGGTTTTCTCTTACGTGAAGAAGGCTCGTGATCGGTGGTTGAATGCAGACTTCAGATTGACTTTATTTTGTTCATTTGGCTTAAAGGAAAGTTCTACATTTCAGACTTAACATTAACTGTAAGAAATCTGGAGCACCATCTGTTTGTAATCATATGCGAAGTTGTAAATAGCGGAAGGGTCTACGGCGTTTGTTGAAGTGGGTCATAAACATTTGACTTCACACTTGTCAAATAAAATCTTCCGCCTAATTCTCAATAGCCAGTTGATATTCAAGCGTTAAAAAATGAATATCTACTGGGGCTAGGGTGACTATATGAAATTTTCCTAAAGGAGGACAATGCCCCCGAATCGTAGCAAAACAGGAGGTCATTTGGTCGAAAAGGAGGACATAAAAACATCGATCGATTTTTAGTTTGTCATATGATTATAATATTGTTAGAATTTTTCACACTAAAGGTTATTGTAAAAAAAATTGTTACTCGAAGCAAATACGGCATCTTCTCATTCATTAACATTACATCTCTAGATGAAACATTTCCAACTCTCATTATAGTCTATATAAAGCACTTTCCAATTATAAACTGCAAGCACCATCTTTATAATTGGAAAATTTAAGCTTCAACTAGTATTAAAATCAACAGTGAACAAATGTTGAACATTTAACGAATTTCAACAAGAAAAGCTCATCACATGCAATTCTGAACAGATAACTGACCGAACATTAGGTTATATGGTTGGAGCTCTGCCAAACCACACCAAGCGGTTTTTTGTCTGACTTGTGAATTAGGTTCGTAATAGGAAAACGGAAATCATTTCATATCAATTGATACGTACATCCTTTGTAGGATGTCCTCAGTTATATGGTTAAGCAATATCCTATCCTATACTATTTGAAATAAATGAAATCCGTTAAACGAAAGATTGGTACGAGCACAAGATGCATTGTAGGCCAGTGGAGATTTTTCCTTCAATGCCATTGTGAATAATAATTTAAGGTTGGGTCAAACGCTATTCCCGATCCGAATAACGACCCGTTCATCGCGTGGACGGTATAATCTCTCTCTACTGACTGTAAAGTTGACTACTCGATTCCGATCGGTCTGACTTTAGGCAGTTTAGGCACCTCGACCAGGAAACGTCGCGGTGAAAATCATAAATGTACATTCCTGTGAAACCGAGTTTTTCCAGTGATTAATATTGTACAACATCGTACCGTTCCGAATAAATAGGTTTTTTAATTTGAATTATTTCTTCGTTTTCGTTTGAGTTGATTGACCGTTGTGAATTGGAAGTGAACCACCTTTGAGTCTCATCGGGCATTTAAAGCATATCATTATAAGTCGTTTTGAAAATTTTGTTTTGATTTGATCTCTGAAGCAGTGGCGTTTGATAATCTTTTATTTTTACCTGTTCAATGTCACAAAATAAATTATGCAAATATGATTTCATTGAACAGGTAGATTGAGCTAGTAGAATGACTTTATTATATTTACTTAGGTAGGGAGACGGCAGGTATTTTCGTCAGTTCGTTATAGTCTCGAAAACCAATAAAATATACGCTTTTTTTGTAAAACTCATACGTACCAAGTCGTAAGCTCAGGAGAAACGTTCTGCTATAGTGGATTTCTAGCAAATGTACGTTGCTTTCGTTGGTTTTAGCCCCTATGACGATGGACGGAAATACCTGCCGTGTCCCTATCTGTATTAACTTCTTGTTTTTGATACAGAATTGAACTTCCGGATATCACCATATTCGGCCGTTGGCATTTTTTTTGAGTTCAATAAAAATTAATTGCCTATATTCCGGGAATTTGGACATTAATTTACAATGTTGCGAAAACTCATATGCGAATAGGTACATTATGTGTGTTATTTTTTGAGCTTTTTGAGTACGGACACCAGCTGCAGTAAGCAAGCAAAAATTACGACGATCTCTCGCCCAGAATACGGTCATCCTTCAGTTCACCAGGTATGTACGCATTGCGCAAGTTTCATATTGTTCAATTATTTTACTGCTTTGCTATCCTGCCCATAAATTTATAATAGTACCATGTAGATAAGAAATCAAACAAGTATTAGGCTGTTATGTTATGTTTATGATCGATAAATTTTGTGAATTAGTGGACTGTTCCAATTCCGATCTAACTGAACAAAATATTCATCCAATCACGAAAGAAAGAATTATAGCACAAACCCCATCGTTTCCTTTTAGTAACTAACAACTAAACCTTTCCTTTTTTTTTTGTTTGGATGGAATGAACATATGAGCAACGAGAACGAAGTTCAGGAACAATATCTTTATTCTATTCAATCAACAGAATTCCTCAAAATATTTATTGACTTGAATTGGCTTTATAGAATTGAATTGACTTAATAGAACGAGTAGACCGAGGGTGGCACTGGAGGACTGGAAAATAGATTTGAATTTACATAATTACTGCCCCATCTCGCATAACAGTTCCATTTGATTTTTCATCACTTTTTAATTAACCCGATGAATAGTATTTATTTCTAATGTAGTTCCATAAATCATAATGAAAATTGCGATTATGTTTATTCATGAGTGAAAAAATACCAAGTCATGTGCGTCCCATATTGAAAGCACCCGCATAACAGTCCCATTAAGAATTTACATGATCTGATTGAACGAAACTAAACAATATTTCGATCAAACTAAATCATTTCACGGCAATCTTTCGAATCATGAGCAACTAAGCAAAGTTTCAACAAAATCCGGTGTTATGTGGTTTTATTAGATTTTTTAAGGTTTTATATAAATAATTCGATTTGGTACATATATAGCATATCGGGAGAGATGTTTTTGGCTAGTTGTAACGATAATGAACTGATTTGAGGATACATGCTCTATGATAAAATTTTCCATAAAAAGCATCAATTGTGGAACGTGTATTATGAATTATTGGTGCAGCTGTTCTACGCATGACTGTCCTATTATTTATTTATTATCAGACTAAGGCCGGAGTGGACTGTGCAGTGCATAAAAGTCTTCTCTATTCAGCTCGGCCCATATGGTTGCACGTCGCCAATCACGCAGTCTGCGGAGGGTCCGCGAATCGTCCTCCACTTGATCCATCCACCTTCTTGTTCCCGTTGGATCGTTGTCGATAACCATTTTCACCGGATTACTGTCCGACATCCTGGCTTCGTGGCCGGCCCACCGCAGTCTTACAATTTTTGCGGTGTGAACGATAGATGGTCATCCCAATAGCAGATGAAACTCGTGATTCATTCGCCTCCTCCACGTACCGTCCGACATTTGCCCTCCACCGTAGATGGTACGCAGCATTTTTCTTTCGAAAACTTACAGTGCGCGTTGGTCCTCCACGAGCATCGTCCAGGTCTCTTGCCCGTAGAGAACTACCGGTCTAATAAGCGTTTTGTAGATAGTCAGTTTGATACGGCGGTAAACTCTATTCGATCGGAGCGTTTTGCGGAGTCTAAAGAACGTGCGTTTTCGAATTTATCTGCTGGTATGACTGTTCTATGGTATTTTTGATAACAAAAAACGTATTTTTTTCCTACTAATTTCAGAATCGATTGGATCTGAAAATTATACCAATATTTCTGGAATGTAATGAGCGAATTGTAATGAAAATGGAATGTAATGAAAATGCTGAATTCCGAATTCTAATATGGTGATACGGCGACAATCGTTATTAAATTTATTTAAATGGAATAATTATATACTAACGGCCAGTGCTTTGTTATAGCCATTTCGGTGGGCCGCTCGCCTAAAGAAAATAAAACCGACGAGCTGATGATGGATAGATCGGACGTCATGATGTCAGAGAAACCGACAGGATCGTCGTACATGAACAAATGAGGTACGAACACTTTCGTTTTTTTGATTTTTCAATTTGGGGTAACTTAGATCATTCATTTATCTATAGAGAAAGCGTATGCAATTGCCTTAAGGTAGGCAATTATAGTTGGAATCTCTTATGCTGAGGCGATGTGCATCGATTGTTTCGAGAAAGAAATCATCACCGCTAGGCGAATTATCTGGTTTTGACGTAGGACTACGTCTGTGTTTTCTATATTGGGGTACACTTTACGATTGCGAAAATCGGGGACCGTCACGAAAATATGATAGACTTTAAAATTTAATATCTAAGCCGTTTCTCGATGGATTTTCAATTTTTTTGGACCATTCGATCAAGGATGAGTCAACGCTTCTTTGTATTTATTTGAAAATACTGATTTTTAACTATTTATTATCGATAATTGATAAAAAGTTTAGAAATAGGTAAACTAACCAATCACGTACATGCATCACTAGCACAGACATCAAAAATCAATCACTTGCGGGTTTGGATCTAATCCTCAGTTTGAACAAGATTTTACGCATAGCAGACGCATCAAAGCGATCGTAGCGGAGCAGACACAGCATCACGGAGGCGCTAATAACATTTTCAAAGAAAATCCATCGCATTGGTGGTGGTGCTCGATGTGTTGCTGCAGATCATTCAACCTCAACGAACCAGAATTTCATATGAAGAAAAGGTTGACCATAAAAATAGCATCAGTGATCCCGCACCGCCAGTGCCGATGCTGAAAATTTATTACAAATTGTGGTGTCAGTTAGTTGGAAAGGAACATTGGGAAAAGAAAATTGGTTCTTCTCAGGACCAACATTTTACGAAAAGGAAGAGTTAATTGCGAAAATGGACTGTTTCGGTGGCATCGGGTTTGGCGTGGTAACTTGGTTGCTGTTAGTGATCCCATCCATTAAAATTTTCTACATCATCTCCCTTCGACGCGCTATCAAATTAGCTATTTACGATTGAGTTTTGAACTTTGAAGAAAGTTTATTTCGGATCAACTTTCTTTTGTATAAAATCCATGAAGACGCCACCTTTGTGAAAACTATCTACCTACAGCAACTATCCATTAGTGAACGTCGCTTGGACAGACAGATGTCAAGAGATAATGTTTGGTAATATGAAGAAACTTCGTCTTGAGTCAAATTTCTGTTGTCATTCCTCGCAACGATACGCATCTTAAATAAACAACATCTCACAATCAAATTCAGAATCTTTCGAGAAAGTTTCATTGGATTCATAGAATTCATAATTCCAGGCCTGGTAGCGAGTCACTTTTTAGTGACTTGGTCACTATTTTGAGTCTAGTCACTAAAAAGTCACTATTTGCATCCAAAAGTCACTAAAGTCACTATTTTTCGGAAAATGGTCACTAAAGTCACTATTTTTGCATTGCATATTGTAGAAGAATAAAAATAAAAATCATTTGTACCTTCTATGCTGCCGTTTTACGCATAATTGTCCCATATTATTAATGAGTCAATTTGTCCCACTAATTTTAAAATCGAATAAATTTAAAAGTTTTCCAATATTTTTGGAATCTAATGAGCGTAGCAAACACTTTTTTGGAATATTAGATGGATCATACTTTTCGTTTTCCAGCCTACATTATCGTTAGATAATAACATAATTTTTCAGTGGGACAAATTGGCTCGAGTTGGGACAACTATGCGTAGAGGGCAATATATAAAATTTGGGAAATATGCTCCAAAGAAGTTCCAAGTGTATTGTGAAAATCGTGAGGTTATTTCCGATTCATGTCAACTATGATCTTTTTCTTCACGAATGTAATTTGTTAAAACTCGAAAGTTTTACCTCCAGTATAGAGTACATAATTAAGGAGTATTGGAACTAGAATGACGTCTGTTGGTGAGCGGTTATACCCTCCGGTGACAAAGTTAGTGAACAGCCTCAGTTTCATCACATGACAATGATGTTTGATGTTTCTCAACGTCAGAGAGAATAACGAGCGATAAGGACGTCGATGACAGAAAGTACATTATGATTGTTAAATCTGTCTAGGATTGTTAAATCCGCCTTGCGACACTACAGGATAAGTCTCGAAAAAGAAATTATAGAGCAAGTTATGTCAGAAGTAATTCTGGTACAAGCCATCAGGCTAGATGGCGTTTTGACCGTGCAGAAAGCCATGAAGGAAAAAAAATGCTTGATTATGCTTCATCGAAAAGACAAACAAAATAAAACGACGCTGCTCATTTTTGCTAACAAGGATATTAATTTTTACTGTAATTTAGTGCTCCTAACTCCGGTAGGATTTGTAAGGAACATGTGCGTATGAAAAAAGCTCGCGAATAAAATCGCCTTAAAAAAGGATCATGGCGTAATTCAAAACTTTTTAATTGATTTTGAAATATCATATTTTTAGATAAAAAAATTCATTACCAATGAAGAATAGATATCCAAATACTAGTGTGGAGGTCGGATTTTTTAAATCTAAAATAAAACTACAAACTAATTAGATTTAAAAGATTTTAGAATATTTGACCACCCATTTTTGTTAAATATCTTGGCTGTGCATATGCACAGCACATGTTTCGAAATGGACAAATTGATATGAAATTTGCGAAAAAGAATCCACGTGTCTTGGAGGGACTCGAACCCTCAACCTCATACTCTCTAGATAGGCGTGATAACCCCTACACAACAAGACCACTTAAAGGTCACGTTTGCGGAAAAGCCATCAGAATCCGAGTACCAACCTCCACCGCGGTTAGCTATCTTTTTTGCAAATTGAATATCTTTCGGATGCTTGATTTGTCCAATCGCCACATGTGCTTTACTGTTGTATATCCACAGTCAAGCGAGTGCACATTGTTTTATTAAACGAGAGGAACTCTCCGAGGCAGCCAAGTTGGTTGCGACGAGACGGACGCAATGAGAAAACAGAACTGTGCAATAAAAATCCTATTCGACTAAATGCTGATGTCATATTAGAAATTTGGAGACAGTACTCGTCGATAGCAAATCCTTCCGCACGCGATGGCATATGAGCAAGTCAAACCACCTTCCTTTTGCCAGTGGAGATATATCAGCTTCCACACTGATATTCTTCCCTCCCCCTTCATACGGGAGCTTGGCAGAAGGAAGGTCGTGTGATATGTGCCATCACAAATATTGCCCTCCGCTCGCTTTCAAATCGACTTCTATAAAAACATTCTTCATGCCTGCCGTATCCTAACGGAACTATCAATTCTATACTTTCGCCTCTAATTCTATCATGAACATGTACGTCCAAGTTTGGAAGATGATATTAGCATTTCCATATCATCATTATTTTGCTGTTATACAGAAAACTTCGAGCTCATATTAAACAACAAATGGTGTAATGTAATGAATTATCAACATAGTTTTGTGTAACAACTTGTAATTCACTCCCTTTTTCCGTGACGCCGGGTAGATACCTTCTCGTGGTGTGCTTCTTAATATGATACCATGGTCAACTTGCTAGCTTCTGGCTGATCTAACGAATACCATTCTCAATAGCCAACTTCGTGGTACTTATGAGAGTTATGTAGTCACTGGCCTCTTGCTTCTATCCTCTCCCTTCCTACGGTGAAGATGGGCATGGCCAGTAGCAGTAATCTTCACACTTTTGTTGTTCTTGCCTTGTTCTTTTCTTGATTCCTGATAGCATTCTAAGGATCTTAAAAATAAAACACCAGTTTGAAATCTACGAATTATATCATAACAATGCTAATGCAACTTGTATCTCTATCTCTGGTTAAAAACTTCATACAAAAGTCACTATTTGGTCACTTTTTCTCCAATTGAAAGTCACTATTTGGTCACTTTTTCGTCATCGTTGGTCACTAAAGTCACTATTTTGAACGGCATTCATCGCTACCAGCCCTGTAATTCTCCGAACGGTCCGTTGTCTGTGGAAACCCGATAGAAACCCAAGTAGCACACGCAACATCTTCCAAAAAACACCTTGTTCCTATTCAGTTTTTTTAAAGGCGTTGGGAAAACATCAAAGCACGAAAAAGTTGCATCAAGATGTCAAAAACGTTCGATTTGTGATCAATGTTTCATTAACATTGCAATGTAGTACGTGTTTGACATTTGGAAACAAACAACCAAAGAATACTGCACTTTATGTTGCAAACACGAAGCAAAATCATCAAGTTGCATATTTTTCGCCATGTAACTTCAATGCGTCTTTCAAAATTTATTTGTTCGTTTAATTTAAGTTGCAGATAAATCGAGTGTGTCTTCATGTTTATTTTAGCATCGTTCAACGTTTTGACACCTCACATTTTTTTCCGGTGATGGTGCAATCAAGTAACAGAAAACTCGAGTACAAAAACTTCATAATCATATGGTTTTTATCGTTAGTCAACATGCAGTCCCTTCGAAGTGTTGAATGGTGCTGTGGTAGAGTGAAGGACTATCAATCACAAGATCCATAAATCGATCCATAAAATCTAATTTTTATTTTATTTTTTTCCGCTGTAGTGTTTTGCAACATTATTGCAATTTTACTGCAATCGAAGGATGTTTCCGTAGGCTCCACCTCTTGCGCTTTTTAGATAGCAAGAGAGTTATATTTGATGGCACATACGCAAAGATTGTTTCTTTCCAAATGATGCAACACAGTGAAATGTTCAGTAGTGAAACAAGTTGTGCTGCTTGGGAAATGGCTCGCGCGCGCCGAAAAGCAGCTTTCTTATATCTAATGAAGTAATCACATTACTCCCTCCGACGCGCTATCAAATTCGCTATTTACGATTGAGTTTTGTACTTGAAAGAAAGTTTATTTCGGATAGTCGGATCAACCTTCTTTTGTATAAAATCAATGAAGACGCCACCTCTGTGGAAACTATCTACAGCAACCACCCATCAGTGAACGTCGCTCGGACAGACAGATGCCAAGAGATTCCATTAGCCCCGCCCCTTCATTAATCGTTATGAGTGCACATTTTATTTACACCCATATTAGATCACAAAGGGGCGGGGCTAACGGGCTTAATTTATTAAATACAAGAAAGCTGCTATTCGGCGTGCGTTCTCAGGACCAGTATTTTATGGAAAGAAAGAGTTAATTGCGAAAATGGATTGTTTCGGCGGCATCGTGTTTTGCGTGGTAGCTTGGTTGCTGTTAGTGATTCCACCTGTTCAAATTAATTGCATCATCTCCCTCCGTCGTGCTATCAAATTTGCTAGTTACGATTGAGTTTTGCGAGCAGTTTGCTCAATGTTAATAAAACGACACAAATTATTATGGCAAATACTATCAATTTCGAATAGCTACGTAGTCCTACGTCACCTTTGCGTACAACCCGATTGGGCTGCACCTTTGAGTTTTTCAACAATATATATCAAAATTTTGAAACAAAAACTATAAATTAGCCAAGAAAATAAGATTGCTTATCACATAACCATAGGTACGAGCTTAATTGCTTTGTTATTATACTTGTTTTGAGTGCTTTTTTGGCAGCTTAAAAAATAATCCAAAATATATTTCTATATTCTGGAAATCTATATGGACAAGTGGGCATAGAGTAGGTCAGCATATCGTATCAGCCACTAATGCATAGAAAAAATAGTCAGGTTGGCGCTAAGGTTAGCACCCTTTATAATTTGATGTGCCCGCATAGGTTAATCAGCACGTATCAAGTAATTAGATTTTCAAATAATTATTGCACTCTAGCCCAGTGGCACATCAACGCTATCTTCGAACGTACGAGCCCACAAACAAGACCGCAATATCCACGCACTTGATTATGACTCCACCGAGAACCAACTCGTCACGTCGACGCCGGCATCAGGTTTCATCCTTCATCCAAGTGCAAACATAATCAGCGTGATGAATATTGAATTAATCGGATTATGGAGACTCGGTGGAGAACTTTTTTGCTGCCATCCACCCGCAAACCGTGGCGCTTGTGCGGCGGCGGCGGCGATGATGATGGACACTTACCGACCGTCATAGGGTTCTACGTCACAGAATTTATGGAGGCCATCTTCTCACCAGGAATTTGAAGGGGGGTCTTTATGAACCGGTAAGCGAGTCGGCTACAAAGCAAAACCATGCTAAGACTAAAGCAAGACCAAGTCTAAGAAATTTTCGTGTTGGAAATTTCCGTGACCTCCCTGGTCAGAAAAGGTTCATTCAGTTATGAACGAATGCAAAATTATTAACACTTGCCTTCCAAACCTCGCAGTTAATAACTATGAAAGTTAAGCTTAGTAAGGTTAATGAACACAAAGTTGCGAGGCAGCAATGCCCCAGTTGGGCTGTAATGCAATCAAAGAATATCTACAAACCGGCAAGCTGCCACATCATGACGTCGTAATGTAATGAAGATGATGGATTCGGTCCCGTTCTGTTATATGAGCTGTGTGCTTTGGTGTGTTTTTGTACGAAAGCTCGGATAGCATACTAAAGCGTGCAAAACTATTTTTTCCTAAGAATGTAGCCTCTTCTTATATAGAGTTTTTCTCGTCAACAAAAAGTAAAGGGAAGATCATTCGGCTCTACAAATTGGCGTGAGTAATAATTCATGCACTTTTGCCTTCCTCGTACCTAAACTAAATGCACATAAACGGATTAGGATCACCAGAAAAATGAACGTTTGAAAGACAGTCCAATCAACTTACCTCGACGAAGGGAAGTAATGTTCACTTTACTCTAACATCAACTTCTCATGTTGTATATATGTGTTCACCATTACGTTGTAGGTTCACTGATTGTTCACTGTGCCTTGCAACAACATATTGCTAACATTTATACATGAGCAAGAGATTGAGATTTAGGTATTACTGCACAATTAATATTTGCTTCATCAGAACTTGCAAAATTGTACAGAGGAGCAACTGATTTTTTTTAATTAATAACGGGCCGGCCATGTTCGGCCATCATATACCTAGTAGAAAGGGTATGGAAGTAGTTAAACTTCATCCGGTGCTAATCTTGAAGCTCCGGCGCCCAAAATCGATCCAACTCTAATTTGATGTGCAACATTGTTGCACAAGACGGTCAGACGCAGCACAAGCATAAATGTGCTGCCAACGGTCCATCAGCAAACATTGACCGATGGACAAAAAGCGCCCGCATCAGCACTTCACGTGCTACAATATTGTCAACACAAATTCGCAGCAATCAGCGGCATACATCCGGCCGACCAACGGTCACGACCGCATGGGTCCAACGTACATCGATATTACCGCTGCCTCAGCAATGCCATGCGCCGCCTATCAACTATAAACTGCGCAACAACCAAGCAAAGCGCAATCAGTAATCTCATCATTCACCCAACCAACGCAACGTAGCAACCATGTGGCCCTTCAGCAGCGATCCGGTGGAGCAAGGCAGCGCAACGACTGCAAACGTTCACGATATTATATCGTACTCGATTGATGGCGGGTTTATCGCCATAGTCATCGTCGTCGTCATCATTTGGAAGTGGCGGCGAAACCTGAGCCGCATCAAAAACCTGGAGACAGCGACAAGAAGGAACAACCTCCAGGCGGTGTGAGGGGGACATCCGACACCCTGCCCGGCCATCCATGTGGAAATAGTGCACACGGCACTAAAGTGTAAATTCTATTCCGAAACTCTGTAAGTAAAGAATTCAATAAAGTCAGTTCTAGTTTAGCATTCGCGGTGGTTGGAACTTTATTTCTGATCACACTCCCGGTTTTCGGTGGTCAACCGTTCTTTCACTTTTAGTTGTCCCTGCGGAAGCGGGACTTTAACCTAAAGTCGAAACCTTCAGGGTAATTACACAATCTCTCGTGGTTACTACGGACCGAGTGTAGCACTGTACGAAAAACACGATCAAACGCATACTAACTGATTTACCTATGGACCATATAAAAAGAACCAAATCTTCCGGATCTCGCAAACGTTATGCATGCTAAGGTTTAACACAAAATATCGTGTACAGAGTGAGCAGGGTTGGTTGTCAGTAAAGCAAATGTACATAACATCGAAACGCAAGCTACAAAATGATAAAACTTAAATTTCCAAATATTATACACAACCATATGTAAATTTCGGGCTGAAGTGACCTTTTACTTTTTCTAGCGGATACACACCCCTAAACATTTGGCCACAATATTCTTTAATATGCAAAGAATGTTTATGCTAATTTTGAGCATAATCAGTCATAAAAAACCCCTGACAATAATAGAACAAAACCTGCCGAAGCCGTCATTCCCCTTACCTCATTTGTTATCTTCTCATTAGGTCAGATAATGTGTGCACCAAATTTGAAATCGGTCCTGGGGGTTGCAAGCTATACTGAATTGCTCGTTTTCCAAGACAACCCCTCCCTCCATACTCTTCCCCTTTTCCCAATAACCATACCAGCCCCTTTGTTATCTTTTCCTTAGGATACAGAATATGTGTACAACATTTGGTTGAAATCGGTCCTGGGATTTGAAAGTTACACAGAATCGTTCGTTTTCTAAAAAGTGAATTTCTCACTTTTAACTTCTGGTTTCTCACTTCTCACTTTTTTTTCTCATTTCTCAATTCACTTCCTGATTCTCACGTCTCATTAGTGTGTCATTCCTCACTTCTCGCTGTATACTTCATGTAATTCTCACTACTCACTTCTCATTACTCATCTTACACTACTCGAAACCTAAGTTTTTTCAACTATTCGGCCAAATGACCCATTTGGCAAAACGGCATTCAGTCTCAACCCGTGAGCAACTTGACGGCTCCAGTACATTGTCAGTGTACCTCGAAAAATTGGTTCAGGTGTTTCTGTCAAACTTACTTATCTCTCGTTTATAGCGTAAAAGATTAAAGGTGAACCTATTTTTTTATTGTTAATATGTAACATAATTGCATTATTCATTAAGTTATTTTGATACAGGCTCGTATATACTCAAGCACTACGGGGCTGGATGCTTTAAAATATAGATATCACTACAACGTGGTTTGTTGATGGATGAATCAAAACAATCATTTATAGGGGTACCCCCGGGAACAACCTGACATATGTAGTACGATGTCGCTGTACCCCGAAATTTTGGTTCAATAGGTTTAATTAGTTCTATCAAACTTGTGATTAAACTTGTGTTAAACTTATCTGAATTATTTTATGAAAAGGGTGAAAACGAAAGTAATGTCCAGTACAAAATACCGTGACAAAAATCATGCCAACCTAGAATTGGACGTTTCGCTTAGCATCTTTTCATTAATTGCGATTACCAATTCACCCTATCCATATGACGCTCCTATCCGTTGGTTTGTGACAACAAATGACGAAACAAAACACATGATTTGTACGGAGGAAAAGTGTGGCGGCGGTGTAGGATGATCCATTATTTATGTTTCGAAGCGCCATCTGCGATTTGCAAGTAGGTACGCGAAACTAAGGCCAAATGTCAAGTTGTGGGGGGGTTGTTCAGTCTAATGTCATTCGGCCAAACGGCATTGGACCAAATAGCTTTCGTTCAAATGGCCCGATACCGTGTATAGCGTACATGTGAACTGTTCCTGACAACATCGAGTTAGAGAGATATCGACTTTATCGAGTTAGGGAAAGTTCACTACAGAGTTCACTGCGAACATGATTTGGATATGCAGAACGGTCTCGAGACTCGTGTTATTTTGTCGTGCTTTGTGCGGTAATACAACACATTACATCCGGCATATCGTTTACCAAAACAAGCCCTGCCACACCTCGTGGTTTCTCGTGGACTCCCCAAGTAACATTTTAAGTTTTATAACTTTCTTGACGACCATAATTTACTCTTAAAGAGTGTTTTAAAACCACATAAACCTAAAAGGGTCGTGAGCTTCAATTGAAGCGAGCATCACGTCAACATATTCTTTTATTTATTTATCATCAGACTAAGGCCGGAGTGGCCTGTGCTGCACATAAAAGACTTCTCCATTCAGCTCGGTTCATGGCTGCACTTCGCCAACCACGCAGTCTGCGGAGGGTCCGCAAGTCGTCCTCCACCTGATCGATCCACCTTGCCCGCTGTGCACCTCGCCTTCTTGTTCCCGTCGGATCGTTGTCGAGAACCATTTTCACCGGATTACTGTCCGACATTCTGGCTACGTGCCCGGCCCACCGCAGTCTTCCGATTTTCGCGGTGTGAACGATGGATGGTTCTCCCAACAGCTGATGCAACTCGTGGTTCATTCGCCTCCTCCACGTACCGTCCGCCATCTGCAACCCACCATAGATGGTACGCAACACTTTCCTTTCGAAAACTCCCAGTGTGCGTTGGTCCTCCACGAGCATCGTCCAGGTCTCGTGTCCGTAGAGAACTACCGGTCTTATAAGCGTTTTGTAGATAGTCAGTTTGGGACGGCGGCGAACTCTATTCGATCGAAGCGTCTTGCGGAGTCCAAAGTACGTACGATTTCCAGCCACTATGCGTCTCCGAATTTCTCTGCTGGTATCGTTATCGGCGGTCACCAGTGAGCCCAAGTACACGAATTCTTCAACCACCTCGATTTCGTCACCACCGATAGAAACTCGTGGTGGGTGGCTCACATTGACCTCTCTTGAGCCTCTT
Organism: Armigeres subalbatus; assembly: GCF_024139115.2. Classification (NCBI taxonomy): domain Eukaryota; kingdom Metazoa; phylum Arthropoda; class Insecta; order Diptera; family Culicidae; genus Armigeres; species Armigeres subalbatus. The sequence goes on along the minus strand of NC_085140.1, from coordinate 330,279,903 downwards.
CCTATCATGTACTTCGTCTTCGACGTGTTGATGTCTAGTCCAATCCGTTTAGCTTCGCTTTTCAGTCTGATGTAGGCTTCCTCCATCCTCTCAAAGTTACGTGCCATGATATCAATGTCGTCGGCGAAACCAAATAACTGGACGGACTTCGTGAAAATCGTACCACTCGTGTCAATCCCTGCCCTCCGTATTACTCCCTCCAAAGCGATGTTGAATAGCAGACACGAAAGACCATCACCTTGCCGTAACCCTCTACGGGTTTCGAAGGGACTCGAGAATGCCCCTGAAACTCGAACTACGCACATCACCCGATCCATCGTCGCCTTGATCAACCGTATCAGTTTATCCGGAAATCCGTTTTCGTGCATTAGCTGCCATAGCTGGTCCTGATCGATTGTATCATATGCGGCTTTGAAGTCGATAAATAGATGATGTGTGGGCACGTTGTATTCGCGGTATTTCTGCAATACCTGACGTATGGCGAACACCTGGTCTGTGGTAGAGCGTTCACCCATAAATCCCGCCTGGTACTGCCCCACGAACTCTTTTGTTTGTAATTGGTGTTAGTCGACGGCATAAAATTTGGGAGAATACCTTGTAGGCAGCGTTCAGCAGTGTGCGCGGTAGTTGCTACAATCCAGCTTATCGCCCTTTTTGTAGATGGGACACACGACACCTTCCATCCACTCCTGCGGCAGAACCTCATCCTCCCAAACCTTGGTAATCACCACCGTGTTTAAACAGCTCTCCTGGTAGTTGGTCAACTCCAGGGGCTTTGTTGTTTTTCAGCCGGCCGATCTCCTCCTGGATTTCCTGGAGATTCGGAGCCGGAAGTCGCATGTCCTGCGCGCGTGCTCCTAGGTTCATTACCATACCGCCACCGTTGTCTGCCATATCGCCATTCAGGTGCTCTTCGTAGTGCTGCCGCCACCTTTGGATCACCTCACGCTCGTTCGTAAGAAGGTTCCCGTTTATGTCCTTACACATATCGGGCTGTGGCACGTGGCCCTTACGTGAACGGTTCAACTTCTCATAGAACTTTCGTGGGTTATTAGCGCGGTACAGTTCCTCCGTCTCTTCACGGTCTCGATCTTCCTGCTGGCGCTTTTTCCTCCGGAAAATCGAGTTTTGTCTGTTCCGCGCCCGTTTGTATCGTGCCTCGTTCGCCCTCGTGCGGTGTTGCAGCAATCTCGCCCATGCTGCATTCTTCTCCTCAACTAACTGCTCACATTCGCCGTCATACCAGTCGTTTCTCTGATTCGGAGCCACCGTGCCTAGTGCAGCGGTTGCGGTGCTTCCAATGGCGGATCGAATATCTCTCCAGCCATCTTCAAGAGATGCTGCGCCTAGCTGCTCTTCCGTTGGGAGTGCCACTTCCAGCTGCTGCGCGTAGTCTTGGGCTAGTCTACCGTCTTGTAGCCGCCCAATGTTAAGCCGCGGCGGACGACTCCGACGCGTGTTGATCACCGTCGAGAGTTTTGAGCGCAAACATACTGCGACGAGGTAGTGGTCGGATTCAATATTCGCACTGCGGTAAGTGCGTACGTTCGTGATGTCGGAGAAGAATTTACCGTCGATTAGAACGTGGTCGATTTGGTTTTCCGTTACTTGATTAGGTGATTTCCATGTGGCCTTGTGGATATTCTTACGGGGGAAGAAAGTGCTTCGGACTACCATTCCGCGGGAGGCTGCAAAGTTTATGCATCGTTGGCCGTTGTCGTTCGATACGGTATGTAGACTATCCGGTCGGATGACCGGTCTATACATTTCCTCCCTTCCTACCTGAGCGTTCATGTCACCGATGACGATTTTGACGTCCCGCAGTGGGCATCCATCGTATGTCTGCTCCAGCTGCGCATAGAACGCTTCTTGGGCTTCTTGATCCTTTATTCGTCGCCTAGGTCTTTGCCGATTATATCGAGTCGCATTATCTCTTATATTGTTCGTAATGATTGGTTTTCTAGGCGGCTTATTGGGCCTGCGCAAACCTCCTGTCTCGTCGGAGGGCCGTCGTGTCAGGGCTGTTTAGCGTCCCACCTAACACCAGGACTTGGACTTGTGCGCTTTGAGCAACACACGGTCGCTTTGGCGGAGCCTACTTGCGGATACATGCAGCTTTTTATAGAGGTTAAACAGGGCCCACTGTCAAACCCCACCACATCCTAGGCAGGCGCCACAACTCGCAGATGGCCTGGGGAGGGATCGTCAAGCCCTTGGACATAGTCCCTGCTGCCCCCATATTCTTTACCATTCCTTAATTGACCCGCTTTCGGACACGACCGGCGCCGGTATTGCTTAATTTTGGGTCACCAGTTTTTACACAGTCGCAAATATCATCTGTTGGCTATCTGTGTGATTACAACTGGCATAGCAATAACGGAATAGCAACCGTGGGCGGTCAATCATGCTCATGCTGAAATGATCGACTCGGCCAAATTACATTTTCGGCCAAATGTCTTTTGGTCAGATGGCCTTCAGCCTAATGGTTTGTTCGACCAAATGGTATATTTCTGTTTTTTATGTATTTTTGCTGCTAACATGTGGATTTAAATGAAACCACATAGCGCGAGGATAGGTTTTGATTACTTTCAGATACCCGTTCATGCTGCGTGGACAAATGCTGCGTGGGCAAATGCTCTAAGATGGTCAAGAGGCTAGTTAACCGTCGTCTACGAGATAAACTCGAGGCACGATAAACCCGAGGTGACCTTATTTTTGGTCGCCATGAACGGCCAGCGTTTAGGTTTTCATTTATGCCGACGACTTCCTATTGGTAGTCGTCGGAGACACACCTGGACGCACTCGTATCAGAGCGCAATCCGCCGCAAAAGCCGTCCTCCGTTGGGCCACCTCGGACCGCCAGCAAATGCGTACGCGGTCACGTGTGTCGATGGAGGCATCAACTGTCAGGACCGCGCATCAAGTTGGGGAAAAATTGTTAAAGTACTCGGCGTCTCCATCGACCGTGGCCTCACATTTCTGCCTCATTTCCGCTCTGTCAAAGTCAACTGCCACACCAGGGTCAATTTATTCAAAATCCTTTCAAGCCTCACCGGATCAGCAACAGGAGTATTCATAACCACATTGGAGAAGCCATTATAAACAGCCGGCTTCTGTACGATCTTGATCTCACTTGAACCTCCTCAACGTCTTATCCCCGACCTTCAACAGTTATTTTTGAATCGTCTCCGTCCTCCTTTTTTGTAGAGCCATTAACACCAATTATAGGAATATTGTGGTATGACCTAAATTTCTAAAGCAAAACAATTTACCCATCATAATTGAAATATGTATGATTTTGCTTTCAATCCCAGTTAGGCTCGACATACTTGATGAAGTCTATTACCTTGCTGGGTCGTATGAGCCAGGCTTCATAGGGCTGTAGAAACCCTTTTCCTAATACACGGTGTCTGATCCTCATTAAAGCAGCACAATCACAGAGCAGATGCTCCGCAGTTTCATTTTCTAGCTGGCAAAAGCGAATCTCGATCTCAATATTTTTTTTAGATGGTATCTACTAGGGCAGCGACCAGTAAACAAACCAGTTAATATCCTCATAATTTTCTTATCAAGTTTAAGTAACCTTTGTAGCCACCTTCTCACTCGGTTCAATAAATATTTTTGCTTCCCGTGAGGTCAAGAGATTTCCCACTGTTTTATGTTCATCTTCAGAACACAGTCTGGTACTCCACAAAAAAGCTCCGGCCTCCTACCTTCAATACCTGCCGAGTCTGCCTGCACCGAGGCAGGCATCTTTCTATTTCGCCACCGCATTCTGGCTACTATATGCCTGAATGCTGCCTCCTTCGCAGCTTCGACTTCCGGAAATCTCAGGATCCCTCTCTTTATTGAAGGAGACCGGATTCTGCACGCGGTGGCCGGCGTCACCCCCCAGTGGCTAGGACTCACTGGCATGGAGCGAGGAGCTGGCACTCTAATATAAATCACTTCATCGCGACACGCTTCAAAAGAGGTGAAAATACGGAGGCTCTTCGTAGGTCAGTGGCTGAGTTTCTAAACACGGAATACAGGAACCATGAACATCGTTACACCGACGGCTCCGAGTCAAGGGGTCGGCTTAGGAGTCATAGGCAGTAATTTAACAGTTTAACAAATAGTCTTCCAAAGCAATGCAGCATTTTTTCGGCCGAAACCGCGGCCCTGTTTATTGCTGTCACTACACCCTCCGTCAAACCTCAGTTCCCTTGGCTGATACCAAAACCTGGATTAAAAGAATCGTTAGTTAGGATTCGGATAACCAGCGGGTGGGCTCCAATTCAACGCAGCTACGGAAGATTAAGGGGTCAACATCTCCCTGGAACGACATGCCCAGCCACAGGGATCAACAGATCATCTCCCGTTTTTCACATAACTTCGGTGGTAGTCCTTTCCGGACCATTTGCTAAACATGTGGGGTGTTGAATTCTATCGAATATGTGGTTTGCCGGTGTCCGAAGTTTAACGTTCCCGATACAGCTACGGAATCCCCTCTAGTATCCGAGACCCTTTGGCTGATGATATCACCAGTTAGCAGCCCTGTTTCCTCAAAGACGGAGGGCTATATCAGCAAATTTAGTTGTCATCATGGGCCCCCAGGGCACTCTAACCCGCGCGTAAGTCCCACCCCCGGAAGCGAACGGGCTTCCCCTTTCAGGGCCTCTAAGATCCATCCATCTCAGTGATCAAACAGAACAAAAATTACAGCTCTATGATCAGCTGAGGGGGGCTTCAATCTCTTTCAACTTTCTCGTCCACCCCTTGTTTGGTTTGCTTTTGCAATGGCGCTAGAAATTGCCATGTTCCGAAGAGTCTTTTGATGTCATCGCTCAATATGCAATCGATTTTTTTTCGATTTTTCCGAACTATTGAAAATGCTCTTTAACTTCAAGAGGCGATCCAATCTGCCCTATTGTCTGGACTGTAGTCCAGGATGTTCTGCGTTTATCTAGCATATCATAATGGTGAACCAAACACAGGGGTTTGAACAAAATAGTTGAAGGATAGGTCTCACTCACATTGGTGTTTATTTACCCCGGAGATCAGCGCATAATTCGTCTTAAACTTCATTCAACATTTCCAGTCACAGAAACACCACCATTCAAAGCTTAGGAAGCCACTCAACGTACCTTTATCGAAAGATCTTGCTTTTTTTGCAAATCCAGTAGACTAGCTGTTTTTCAATAACCCTGTGACATTTTATGCAGCGTCCTGTGTGTTTATTAGAACAGTTTTTATTGGCGGCCAATTTGAAAAGAATCGTAGTGTGCCGCGCGCGATGGATGTCAATTTTTTCGCTACTCGATTTTTTTTTCGTTTTGGCTGATTATTTAGAAAACGAAAGCCAATTTGTGTAGTGATGTTTTACAAAAGTTTGAATTAAAACGTGCGTTTGTGAAAACGAAAGCCAATTTGTGTAGTGATGTTTTACAAAAGTTCGAATTATAACGTGCGTTTGTGGTGTACGCTGTTCTAGTGAAAAATTAAACTATTTCCGAGGAACATCTATCCACTTCGGCTGACGAGTGTTGTATGTTTGTTATAATGCCCGGCATGTAAAATTAGGATTCGCTGTCGCTGCGACCGAATTTGGTGAGATTGTTTCATTATGGATTTATTACTATTTCATTTCAAGAATTTTTATTTCTAAACCAAATACGCGCTGGATTCGAGAATCCGGAAGTTTGTTTATGGATCCATTATCCAATTGATGCTGGTAGCATAAATAGGCGCCTTACTGTAAGCAAAAGTGACCTCGGACTGGTCATGACATACCAGGCAGTCTGAAACGGGTCACTGGAACTGCAATAGAGCTAGCACCTTCTAACTCCAGGATTAAATCTGACTGTTAAATCATGTAATACAGACAGCTTTCTTCCATAACATCACTGCCAGACAGTGGGGGTTAGATTGGAGACACACACAGAGTTTTTATCGCCGGCCAATTTTTCATCAGGTTTTGATGTCCTAGATTTAAGTATTCTGTCCTACTAATTTTAATTTGTTATCATAATACAATCAACCTGGTTTCTGGAAGGTCCCTAGGTTGGACCTGAGGGTGGCTCCGTTTCAAGCCCCTTCCTTTTCTCCAAGTGCCCATCAGGCCTTGGCTTCACTAGACAAGTAAAGAACTGATCCCTGTATCAAAATTTACAAAAAAGTAATAAGAAAAAAACAAATGCTTCTATGTATACGTTTTCAAAAATATGTTTGAACCACCACATCCCTACCCGACATAAAATGTTCACGTGGAATATGGACAGCCCCTTATTAAAAGTGAACAAGCTTTGAGTAAATGATATATGTGTGCTACTGGATTCCATCTAGTATCAGGTCTCGCATTTTGCAAAAAAGACACATGCACGCACCGCAGATCCAAACAATATTATGCTTCTCGAGATTTTATAGCATTTTGCTATTTCATCTCTGCCTCTCTCGATTGTGCGCCGCTAAGGTATTTGCCATATTGTGGTACCTTGATTACGGAAATGCAAAATATTTCATCACATATTACACACGATTACCTAATGGGAATTATTACTACAGTATACTGATCCAAATGCAGTAGCAACAAATGTAAAAAAATAAAAAGATCCCGTTTATTCCACCAAAGACTAACTATCCATCGAGGGACAATAATATGTTGCATACCTTAAAAGCGAATGTGAAAAACCGCGCCAAAAGATCACATCTGTTTGACATTGCTTTATTTACTTTTTGCATGGCGCACAACTCGGCGCCATTCGGTCATTTGAGCTTCATTAACACCAACACAACTAGCATGGAACGTTTTGGCGCATTTCCCTTCGCACACTGTGAACAAATTGTGATCCATTTTGATGACGAGCGAGCACTTCTCACAAATCTTTTCCATTGTATCACACAATGAATGGCCGTTGCGGTAATAAAATCAAACAAAACAAAAGATCAAAAGGGCAAAACGTCGGATCACCAATTTAAAAAAAAAAATCTTTAATGCGATCTACCTAATAATGTTGAATAATATGTTAAAGATATGCTTCTAAACTAAAATCTAGAGTCTAAGGGTTCGGAATCCTCCGTTTGTAAGGCATGGAAGCTTTTTTTTTTTATCGAATAGCTTGGTTGCCACATTGCAAGAGGATTGGAAGCACCCTACATTTCTTGGAGCATGCAAATAAGCGTAACAATCAACTGATCTTACTGTTCTTTTATATCGAAATAAATTTGAGCTTTTCTTGCTTGTTAAATTCTACTGCAATTTTACACGTCGTTTAATTTTCAAAATTATTTGCTGTGTTCTTCCAAGCAGCTTGGAAGCCTCCTTTCAAGAGGCCCGGAAGTCTCCTTTCAAGAGACCCGGAAGCCTCCTTTCAAGAGGCCCGGAAGCCTCCTTTCAAGAGGCCCGGAAGCCTCCTTTCAAGAGGCCCGAAGCCTCCTTTCTTTCAAGAGGCCTGAAGCCTCCTTTCAAGAGGCCCCGGAAGCCTCCTTTCAAGAGGCCCGGAAGCCTCCTTTCAAGAGGCCCGGAAGCCTCCTTTCAAGAGGCCCGGAAGCCTCCTTTCAAGAGGCCCGGAAGCCTCCTTTCAAGAGGCCCGGAAGCCTCCTTTCAAGAGGGCCCGGAAGCCTCCTTTCAAGGGGCCCGGAAGCCTCCTTTCAAGAGGCCCCGGAAGCCTCCTTTCAAGAGGCCCGGAAGCCTCCTTTCAAGAGGCCCGGAAGCCTCCTTTCAAGAGGCCCGGAAGCCTCCTTTCAAGAGGCCCGGAAGCCTCCTTTCAAGAGGCCCGAAGCCTCCTTTCAAGAGGCCCGGAAGCCCTCCTTTCAAGAGGCCCTGGAAGCCTCCTTTCAAGAGGCCCTGAAGCCTCCTTTCAAGAGGCCCGGAAGCCTCCTTTCAAGAGGCCCGGAAGCCTCCTTTCAAGAGGCCTGAAGCCTCCTTTCAAGAGGCCCGGAAGCCTCCTTTCAAGAGGCCCGGAAGCCTCCTTCAAGAGGCCTGAAACCTCCTTTCAAGAGGCCCGGAAGCCTCCTTTCAAGAGGCCTGGAAGCCTCCTTTCAAGAGGCCTGGAAGCCTCCTTTCAAGAGGCCTGGAAGCCTCCTTTCAAGAGGCCTGGAAGCCTCCTTTCAAGAGGCCCGGAAGCCTCCTTTCAAGAGGCCCGGAAGCCTCCTTCTGTGCCATTTATTCATATGGGACAAATATGCGATTCACGGGAGCCTGTATCTCGTTAGTTTTCTGGTCCATTCTTCATAGATCTTATGAATTACGCTTATTTGCATTTACACCAAAAAAATAAGGGGTACCTCAATAAATGCAAATATTCGAAGTGTTGAAGAAAAAGGTTGAGAACCGCTGTAGTATATGATTGTATGTTCTGGCTGCCATCAGCTCTTTTTGTTGGGCGAAACGATCGCATTACATGTTTTCTAGCCACTATCAGAGTCATTAGCATAGCAAAGTCTAATCCATCAGTCCATACACACTCAGTTTTTATTTCAGCAGCTCAGCAAATCCGCACAGCCGTGTGCCTAGTGCCTATATTCCGTCAGAAATGAGGCTTGTTAGCTGGGTTTTGGCAAATTATTTGCTGATTTTCAGCAACCTTGACAGATATCTCGGCAAAAACATGTTTACTGGGGCTCGGCAGTGCAAATCTCGGTCAAAGTTTTACAAATTGCTGAGATCCCGGTAAAAAAATTAAGTGTGTATGCATCTTCCTTGTTTTACGTGTCTTTACTATCCTATTAGGGACATTGTGTGTCTTAAGCCTAACGAGTGATCCAATAAGATTTTCCGCAGTTATTAATTGTATGTTTGATGGAAATGATATATTTTTGCACAGGAAATTGAAAAGTCAGAAAATATCCAGGACCAAACCAAGAATCGAACCCACCATCTCAAAAACGGTAATCCAACTTTGCTTACAAGGTCTGTTGCAAACCCCTTCGAAATAGTAATTCCACGTGTTTGTTGCTCCCACCACGAGGAGAAAAGTTAATAAATAAAGCAAAAGGGTTGATATGTTGTGTTCGGAAGCAGAAGCCCAACAAAGCGAATAAACTAACGCCCACGACTCAAATAAAGCAACAGTTGACCTTTTCTGGGCACGTATAATACAAATTTCTGCCGGAAGCATAGAATCGAAGCACTTGGTCGAAACTCTCGCATTTGTTTTACCATGTAGGGTACGGCCAGAGTGAATGTAGCCGAGTGAAGCGATGCAATGTCTCAACGAAATTGGTCTGTTTGTCGATATACTCACTGATATTCTTTGGTTTTCCACGTCGCGTGACGCTTCGAGTTTAATAGCCACCTAAGACCAGTCTCATGTGCTCTGAGTCACGCACTTCAGAAAAATATCAATAAAATATCGTTTATTCACAATGACCCGATTGTTGGTTTTGTTGTGTTCATCTTAAAATAATGAAATTTTGGACGTTTTTAATGCTAAGCACCAGATGGTCAGAGTTTAGCTAAATCGCACCAAGCGCCAGAGAAAAACTATTCATTTTTCTTCTTAAGCTTTCGTTTGGCATATTCAATTGATCGCAAATCGTATCGGATATCTCTCAACCCCACAACTGAGGATATCCTACAGCAAATGTACACATAAATCGATATAAAACAGTTTTCGTTGTCCTTGTTCGAACAAAATATCACAAGTCAGTCAGTCAGGCCGCTAGGTACGGTTTGGTAGAATCCCGAGCAGATAGAGTAAAAGCGTTGCCTAAGTAATCCTAAAAATTATTTATATGTAGTCATCTAACCCTAAAGTATAATAAAAAAAAATCAACATAAATTATCTTAATCAAAAAGTAAAATTGATGAATGATCCAAGCTGTCAGTGTTCACCGTGCCTTAATTTATCGAAGGTTTGCAAAATCGGGCCACTACTAGTTATCCCACTTTCTATTTTGTATGAATCTGTGTTCGAAGATTTTCTTCACCAAAAACTCAAACTCAAGCGGTGAAATTTAATTGGAATAAAAAAACACCATTTCATTCCATCAAGTTTAATCGAAAAACTTTCCATCTCCACATCAATCCCATCAGCCCAGAATTCATTCATCAAAGCATCATCATTCGGCATTCATATTACTTGTCATGGTTTCGGTTCGATGAGTTTCTCGTTAAATAAACTCCCGAAACAAGCTTAATTAAAATATTTCGAGTCTCTCGCAGAGCGACGGCGCTTTGAACTGCCGCCGCATCAGCATCGGCAAAGTGCTTGCCAAGGTCTTCTCTAGCTGTGCCAACGAAATAACCCACTTCAGAGGGCGCCCCGACCGAAAGTAAGGGATGCCGGTCCTAGCCGTGCGTCGTCGTCGTCCTCCTGAAATAGAAAACTCAAACCAGCTGAGCAGGAAAGTTCCCCGAAAGTTTCATGGCTATAAATTAGATTTTAAATATTAATTGTTGAGTTTAAAATTATTATTTTATTTATGTCATCACTTGGGCAAACAAACCCCGATCCGAGCTCTGCATGCACCCTTTCCCGAGGCAGCAAGCAGTGGGTTTGTTCCTCTTCAGCAACAACACAGCGTTTGTTAGTGGGGAACTACACGGCATAAGAGTCCCATTATTTATACCACGTAATTCACACCAAATGCCTCCCCATGAATAGCGTATGAATTTGTGCAAATTTTCCACACCCAGCGCAGCTGGAGAGCCCAACGTGGCCCAACCGACACAACGAGCAGGCAGTTAGAAATTATTACGCCCGGCCAGGTTTCGGTTTGGAGCCCATTTCGAGCGCACTCGTTTTTCGTGTGTAAAGCGGAGCGCAGTCAAAGATGGTCGGAAGCTCTTCCTGGATTTCAGCAGAAGTGGGTGGTATTAAGTTTCAATGTCACGGGCGCTGTGAAGTGTGTTTGCGTGTTTCAAGAAGCCCGCGAATGATGGAATAAAATATTAATTACGAATTTACTCGGAAGCACTTGAGTTGTCATCTCCGTCGGTAAAACGTATGCTCTGCGTATTTATTTTGAAATGTCAGAGGAATGAAATCTTTGATTTCCTGGCATTCAAAATTATTTCTGAGATCAAAACTCAACCTGAATCTAATTTCGAATTTTGATGGAAATGAAAAACAAATAAAAAATCCTTATAAATGGCATCATAATCAAGACAAATCTGAGACAAATCTGAATCCAATC